>NC_079385.1:19067802-19140302 GCF_021018895.1 Seriola aureovittata | reverse complement strand
AGCGGTTTCTTCCAAAGTTCAGGGGGTGAACGGAGGATACACATGCATGTTCTCTCTCACTCTTTCTCACACACACACACACACACACACACACACACACACACACACACACAGTTCCCTTAGATGAAGCTTCGTTAGAAAAGGAAGTGTTGACATTCCCTGGATAATTACAGCACTTCACAGAGGAACAGGTTTCTCTTCCTCTCTCTCTTTGTCCCTGCCTTTCTCTACACCTCTCTCGCCCTCCCTTCACTTGTGGCCACCACTAACACACACACACACACACACACACACACACACACACAACCCAATGCATTGGAATCGTTGAATCTATATTTAAAAGGAGATAATGAAGTGTTTTAATTGACTGTGAATTCTCGCACAATAACGACCTCAATCCTTCTCAGATGAATCCTTGACGTACAACTTGATGAGATTGTCCGTGTATAAGTGTGTGTGTGTGTGTGTGTGTGTGTGAGAGAGAGTGTTGCCGGTGTCGGGGCGGCTCCCGGGGCTTTTGGGAGGCAGTGGCTGCTGCTGGTTAAATCCTCAAAGTGGCCTGGCCGCTCCTTGCCAAAGCTGCCCGCCTCAGTCCAGAAGTAATCCACAGCAAATTCCTTCAGCCTCAGTATCACAGGCCTGCGCTGTGGAAAGACGCGCTGCCAGGGGACCCGGCGCGTGCACGTGCACCAGTGTGTGTTCGGGGCGCGTGCGTCAGTGTGTAGCCGTCGCTCTGATACCGAGCATGAACAGCGTGACAGGGCGAATATGTGCGCATGTTTGCTTGTATGTATAGCGCTGCGTGTACTCGCATGCTGATGTGCAGGATGTGTGTGTGTGTGTGTGTGTGTGTGTGTGTCAGTGTGTTGGGAGACAGCGTTGCAGCAGCCGGAGCCCAGCCAGCTGACATTCAGACTTGCTTTCTTGCCTCTCTTCCTGGCCGCTCTCCCAGCCAGCGGTTTGTTGGCGGCCCAGGAGAAGGAGGAGGCACTCCATTCGCCTGGTTAAACATCCCCGTGTGCTCGTCCCCCGGTGATGAAACATTTGTTTCTTTACGAGGGGGTTAACGGACACGGAGGGGGGGTGGTGGTGGTGGTGGTGGTGGTGGTGGGGGGGGGCAGCGGAAGAAGAGGAAGTGAGAGGCGATCTGTTCAAGAGCCGTTTCACAAATTCATGAGCAGCAGACGAGGTTTGCCACCGCTCTCCTTCTTCTTTTCTTTTTCCTCTCCTCCCTCTTGATCACCTGTAACACAATTCCCGCTTTTCTCTCTCTCTCTCTCCGCATGGCTCGCCTCGCCTCGTCTCGCCGGCCTGGATTCTGTTCTGCCGCTGCAGCAGATTACGGGAGGGCTTTACTAGAGAGCTCTTGATGGACAGCAAAGTGCAGGAACAGGCCAAGACCTGCGTCTTCAGTTTACATACGTGTCACGCATGTTCAGCATCAACTGAAAACAGAGACACACTTTCTCCTGATGATGTAACTGAAATGATTTGGAAACGGTTTCACACTTTTTTTTTTGTTGAAGGCACATTTGCAGATAGTTGCTACGGACAACCACACAAACTTTCAGGTCATAGTCACATCTATTCAGCATCATCCATTCTGCTGATTCACCACTCAGTCCCTCCTTTCCGGGGGTGGCGGGTGGTGGTGGTGGGGGTGATTCTTCCTGCTCTCCTCACACACTGGTCACTGATTTCACCCAAAGTCCAGGTTCGCCGACTCGCTCTCCCTCCCCGTGTCACGAGTGAAACCACTTTGGTGGCGCGGAAAAAGCGGAGCACAATGTAATAAAGTGAACATTGACATTTAATGAGCTGTCGGTGTGCACCCCCCCTCCCCTCCCCTCCCCGCCCTCCCCCTCCTCTTCCTCTCTCTGTTGGACTTAAGCCGTTTGGTGGGGAAATCTTTGAAGTTAAAAACAAGCAACCTGGACATTATTGAATCCTATTTAGAAGGGCCTGGATTGAGAAAGCCTTAAAGACACGCAGGAAAGCAACGCTCGGGCTTCTGTGCCTTTTAATGTTCACAGCATCCCGCTGCCTTTCATGTCCATGCTATCTGGAATTAATTGCTTTTTCAAAGTCGGTGTGTGTTCGTTTTCTGCGTGTGCACGGGAAGAACACGTGTGTATGTTTGATTGTGAGTGTGCACATTTTTTTTTTCTTTATTTGTTTACCTTTTTGCATTCAGTTAATGCACAGGACATGCTTTCTTTCTTTCATACGCTCGAGTGTGTATGTACTCGTATTAAAACCGCACGTCGCTTTTTGTCATGTAACCGGATCGCGTTTTTTTGTGCTCGGACCAATTTCCCATTCCTGTGTTCCATGTAAATCACCAAATCCTTTAGACTTCCCGTTTAAATTGTCAGGTCGTATAAGTGGGGCTGAATGACCGCAGCACCTCCTGACAGTCCCTCTGGGAGGCAGAGTCAGCAATCAGACGTCTAAAAAAGGAGGCTAAAAAGAGAACAACTTCAACCCAAACAGAGTCTGGTGAGAACCAGAGAACCCTCCATCGCTGCCTCAGACCCTCCATTTTCACCATTTTTGTATAAAATGTCAGCTAATGCAGTGTGGGGCTGGCGCCAGCAGTGTGTACGGCTGTACGTTGGTACTGTCGGTAATGTGTTTATATAACATCCCTCACATTCCACGCTAAGAGCCTTCAACTCTCCCAAGTTCATTCAAGCAGCACACACACACACACACACACACACACAGAGAAAACTACACAGAGCACATGCAAACACACTTTAAAGTCATCTATGTGCATGCTCACACACACACACACACACACACACACACGCTCCCATTCTCATATATCCATCGTGGCATTACAGAGGGGATCCCAACACGCAGCAGCGGTCGCTCTGGGGCTGCAGAGGACGGAGTAGTTTAGTTTCTGAAGACATCCATCATCGGCAGGCGGGCCGTCAGAGCCCGGCGCTTAGGGCCTCATTCTCTGATACCATTACTGCATTACTGTTCCTCTGCTGCACAACTGTCACTGAAGGGCAGCGCAGGGAGGCAGGCTGCAGCAGTGTTAAAGAGATTTACTCCGACCGGGATAAAACACGGAGGGTGAGTCGAGTTAAACTGGAGTTATTCCTTCGTCCGGACTGTGAGGGTTTTTACTCGCACGTGTCGATGCGTTGTGATGATTGTGGGCAACATGTGTGTGTTTGTGTGTGTGTTCAGAAGGGTTTGTTACATCAGGGATTAAATAAACTGCTGTTTAAATATTTGTTGTTGCCCGGATACAATACTGATTTAAGTTATGCAAACTGAGTGGAAGCTTTCCAACCTGCTCCTCTGTTAGTTAGCAAGACATCGCTAAACCTCGAGAAATGTAAAAGGGTTTTTGTCGCATCGTCATTCCAGCGGTCAAACAACAACTTTTAGTATTTTTTGGTGCACGTTACAACATTTTTGAATATCTTTTTTAACATTTAAAAGAGTGGAAACCTCCTTTTCTCAACATAATGAAACTTCAATGTGTATTTTGATGGAGATCTGGATCCAGATCACGATTGAAAATGTTTAATACTAAAGGTTCAGCCTTTACATTTATGTTCTCGGGCCGGTTTAACAAACAGTAAACACAACTGTGGTTTGTAGTTATAGAGCGTTGCCAAAACTCCATAGGAAAAGCCGCTCCGCACCGAAAAATGGAGAGAAAACCAAAACTATATAATGCATATTTTTTTCTTTTTGGCCAATTTAAAGCGACATACACCTCAGCCGGCACCGCAGCATAATAGGGCAGTTGTTCATCATACACATCACATCTACCGCATCTCATTCTCTATTTTCTCCAGGGTTCCCAGCGGGAGCACAGACCCATGTAAACAAAGCCTGTGATGGCATGTCTGCCAGAGAGGTGTGGAGCCGAGCTGGATCGAGAGCCATGGCTCTTTGTGGCGTTGCCAGGCTCCGACACTCTTTGCCACGCTGCCAAATTTCTTCCCGCCGAAAGACTCACCAGCCCTTCCCCTTATCCCTTTTCCGCTCTCTTCCTCCTCGCCGGGCTCTCGGCTCCATCTGTTGCGCTGGAACAGTCTTCTTCTTCTTCTTCTTCTTTTTCCTTGGTGCATTTCTCCGCCATCTTGTTCAGGGGGAGAGGGGTGGTGGTGGGGGGCTGCGCCGGAGGCAGATGTCACCGAACCCCCCCCCCACCTCCTGAAGTGCGGGAAACAACAACCTCTGTCACCTTCTCAGGATAATCCCCCCCCCCCCCCCTTCTGAAATGAACTTTAACTGAAAAATGTTTATTTTTCAAAGTGTATAAATATTTTTCAATAACCTGTCGCCATTTTCTTCCCCCTTAATTCCCCATTGAGCTGTTGTGGTGATAAATAAAATAGAGCATTTGACAATGGGGGGACGTCAGAGAGCGTATGAGTGGAAGGGGGGGTGGGGGGTGAGGCGAGTCAAAAGGCATTGAGTTCCCTCAGCCATTGTGTGTGTTGACACCCTAATCCGCCACAGCAGCCATGCAGGTGTTGTGCAGCATTCAGGTCTTTGAGGCAGCTTTCAGCGCACGCCATGGCACCTCTGTATTCACCCTGATGTCTCTACAAGGAAACAGTGGATCAGTGTTTCAGCGACTCACCGTCAGCTGTCACGCAGCCACTGTGAGAAGCACATTTACAGCACAAAGATCCCCTTAGACTGTCTTTGTGTCAGCATTGTGCCGCAGCCCCTTTTTTTTTCCCCCCTCCTCAGCCATAATGACGACTGATTAAATCCCGGCGAGCTGTTTTTCGAATGCTAGGTGTCAGTCGAGCGGGGTGCACAGGTAAGCCCCTGCCGCCACCGCCGCCGCCGAAGTGAACGAAGGGGAAGGAGGCGAGGGCGGAGCTCCAAAAGTAAAGTATTTCTGATGGGGGGAGGTTTTTCTTTTTTTTTTTATCACGCCGCCAAGGTGTCAACTACAGAGGAGGTGAGAGAGGCAAATGAGAAAATATGTATCTGTTTATTCTATTATTCATAGTGTATCTTATTGTCACCCTGACACGTTGAGAATACGTGTCAGCCACTGGTTTGAGGTTTGTTTTTTTTTTTTTCCTGCGAGAGCTTACAAAATGGATGTGTTTACCTTTTCCCTGAAAGTGTCGCGCTGAATACCTGCGTGTCTGAGATGAGGCTTATTAAATTTGATGAGTAAAAAAACGTCTTAACGCTTTATCTCGCCTTTGTGTCGTCCCCGTTGGTATCTACCCGGAGCCAGACACTCTCCTCGGGATGCCAACAGTGGCGAGAAAGATAAACAGGCCCGTGTTTTCCTCCTTTTTTTTTACCCCCTTTTCTCTCTCCCCTTTTTATGATACGCAGTCATACGCCCGTAGCCCCTTGATAATTGTGTAGTCAGTCAGAAATCCTAAACGGAAAACTCACGAGTTTCGCTGTATCTGTCTGTAGGAGCGACAACAGTGGAGCGTGTTTCGGATGACGGTTTTGGATTTTGGCATTTCCTCCTTTCTTCTGAGGGTGAGGTGATGGATGTTTGAAGGTTTGATCTGACACATTGCGTCTGAATACGTGGAATCAAAGGAACATGCAAAGGAAAGTGAGCAGACAGGTTTTTTTTATTTATGAGCAAAGAAACGGACTCCGGGGGGGAAACACACCCATCTCTTTTATTCTGCTTTAACACTTCACAGAAACATTTCAGGCCGGGGTGCGTTGCCACGGAGCCGATGCCGTTATAACGTTCGAGGCCAATCACCGCTAATCAACAACAGCTTGAGCTGAGCCGTTATCATTGTTGGAAGATTTGGGAAATATCAGAAATCTGTCCTGAAAATAAACGTGACTCGTCTATAAACAGGTTCTTGTGTTCAAAATGGTTGAAAATGGCTCATTGTTTGTGTGTTTTGGGGTATTTGATGCTTTTATTCGTAGACGGATGGCGGGAAAAGAGGGGATAGCAAGACGGAGTAAACACGGGAGGTCGCCTCAACCTTTAGGCCTCCAGGAAGCTCTGATAAAATTACTACCAAGAAAAACAATTCTACTTCAAACTATTTTAATTCTCCACAGCTCAACATCTGAACACTCTCCTTCATGTACATATACAGTTCATACACAGCTCTGAAACTAAGTAAAAGGCTCAATGGATCCTTCATAGTAATGTGCAAATCCAGAGATCTGAGAAAACATGGATCTGCTGAAACATGTGAAAAGATGTCTTGATATTTAAAGCCAGAGCTGGACGAAATTCTGTTAAAAAAGTCCCGTTTTCTTACGGTTAAAAACAGTATAAATTCTATTCTTCTCCAATCAGAAAAACAAAGGAAACGCTGTGAAGAATGAAAGCTAATAACAAATACAAGAGTCATGAACAACATTAGATTGTAAATCTTCATGTGGGATCAGAGTTTGAGTTACCAGACGGAAACGAGAGGAGAGATGTGAGGTGTTTAAATCACTATATTTCAAATGTGTGCGATTTTAACTTGCTTACTAAAACGTATTAAACCTATGAATCAATAAATCTATGCCCACCTAAAGAAAGAGGGATACGCTCATATTAAAATAATAATTCCTTTGACTTTTCATTGGATGGATGGGTCACTCTTCTCTTTTCAGCCTGACTTTGTCATTTAAACTTATTTAAATAAATAAAAAATAATACAAAAAATAAGGATTTCTATTATCAAATCTTTGCTTGTGCAGCTTTCAAAAACATTCAAGGTTTCCGTTTCCTCAGATTCCCAGAGAAACGTGCGTCTGTGCTGTAAATCTAAGCAGCTTAAGCTCTGCAGATTTCTTGATTAAAGATCAATTTATAGGCTCCCTGTTAAGTTTGCTGTGCGATGTACAAAAAAAAAATAAATAAAAGTTGGACACAATGGACCAACAGTGAATTAGGACACAAACTTTTTGTTATTCAAAGCTAAATCCAAGGGCATTCAGACAGAGAGACAAAGTTAGCCAGAGAGAGAGGGAGAGGGAGATCTGTGCTGTGTCAGCAGTGTGCTTAAACCAACTCCAAAGATTAATCACAGGAAAACACATACAGCACATACACACAAGTACTCTCTCTTTCACACACACACACACACACACACACACACACACACACACACACTCACACAAACAGGCGCACACGCAGGCATATACCCACAGTTGTATATCTCGCATTCCCAGCAGTTCAAAGTGTGGTTGGTTTGAAACAGATTAAAAACTGTCTATGAAGTGATGCATTGCAATTGTCATAGCAAGGGTGGGAGAGATCTTTTTTGCATAAAAATCCCCTCTTTCTTCCCACCGCTATCAGCAAAGAGATGGAGAACTCACTAATCCTGCTGTGGTCGCATTTGCATCGGTGGCAAATAAACAAAAGCAGACCATTTTTCATCTCCAGCCTCTATATTAAAAAGGAGATGGCGCGGGTAAGGGAGGGGAGGGGTAGGGAAAGGGAAGGGAGAGGAGGAGGGAGGAGTGTAGGGAGGTGGGGGGGGGGGGGTGTTGGAAATGAGAGGGGGAGAGGGGGCACCCAGGCAGACCCTTTGGTGTCAGAGATATGCCTGCTGATGTTTGGTCTTGGTAAATGGAAACTACTGTGGCGTGTTCGTCGCATCACTCCCTCCTTTCTATAATTCCATGTGGAGACATGGGAGTGGAAGGGGTGATAGATGTGTATACATGACGCCCCCCCCCCTTGTCATGGAGGAGGGGGAAGGGGGGATGATGAAGTGTACATACAAGAGGACCTAACCTGAAACATGGAAGTAGAAATATTTAAATGCGGCGTTTTGCCTTTTTATTCTACATCAGAAAAAGTGCGTGAAGAAGAGCTGGACTCAAGCCGCTCAACGGGAAAAAGGGTGAAGTCGTGTAGCAACATGCTAACATGCTTGCCTCCCGTACGCCGTGACCTTCACATCTAAGCAAGCCACTAACTGCTCCTTGACCACACATGAAACAAGGAGGTTTGCAGTCTCACTCTCGATGTGAGCAAAGAGCGATGATAACGACGCGTTCAGAAACTGAGTGGACCACAACAACTCGGGTTGGGACACCCCCCCCCAGAGAGGTGTGATAAACCTGAGGGGCTCAGAGATGATTAAAAAAGGGAAAGAAGAACACTGGGCTTTCCTGTGAAATACTGGCTAATCTTATCTGCTCAGGTCAGGCCTCCAAAACACTGATTCGAATATCAGAATTTGACACATGTGGAAAAGGCATCATTTGAAATTCAAAATAAAACCGAACCGTCCCAAAAGTTAAATGTCATCTAAACAAAAGTAGCAGTCAAAGATTTAAATCTGTAATTATTTGATCAAAAACAAAACTTCAGATCAAACATCAGATTTTGGTATTTGATAGATTTAGAAGGAAGCACTCTGAAGGAAGACGGCGTTCTTGTGGCGTTTAGGTTTGACCAGTATAAATAAACCTTCAAGGATCAGTATTTATTTAGTTTTCTATTAAGTCTCTTTCACTCGTATTGATTCATCACACCTGTTCATCTGAAAATACAACATGAGACTCCAGGAAATGACTGATATGGATATGAAATTAAACGACTTCTCTTGAATCTAAATAGCAGAAGTGACAATGTAAACAAGCCATAAAGTTAATAGATAATCACACATTTATACAGATTCTTGTATTTCTTGCTTCAATCTTTTTTTTTGTTGTTCATCCCAATGCAGTAATCCAACCAGCTGCCAAAAGTACCCCAAACTTCATCATCATCATCATCATTTCAGTCAACAACAGGCGGGAGTCACAATTTCACATCCAACGCTCGCGGCTGCTCGTTTGATTTCCCCCCACGTTGGAAACAATTTGTGGATTGGCTGTGGTTAAACGTGAAGCCCCCGTCGCCTTTTCTTCCCTCTGACCCGTGAGAAAAGAGATTAGCTATTCAAGGCAGGCGACAGAGTGACAATCGCCGCATCAGATCAATATTACTTATCTCCCCTCTACCTCTCTCTCTCTCTCTCCCTCTCTCTGCATTACACTCCTGGTACAGTAATACACCTGGAGGAACCAGTTGAGTGTGTGGTGATTAGATTAGGCTTTTACTGTACTCAAGCATATACATACACACACACACACACACACACACACACACACACACACACACAGATAAGAGAGATGCTGCTCTGCCTCTCTTCCAGCTGCCGTGTGAAGTGGAGAGGATAAAGACGATGAGCTCTCTGCAGACGAACGCTCTCGGGTTATTGGTTAGCCGTCACACCTACTGTATGTATATGTTGTTTCTTTCTTTCTTCTTTTTTGGTCTGAATCACACAGTAGTAGATTTTTCATATTCAATTATCGACCAGTTGCCGAGGCAAACCCGGGTCTCGTCAAGGTGCGTCACACGCCGTTTGAATGTGAGGCCGCAGATTTCAATGAGAGAACTTTATATTGTGGTCTTTGGTGAAATATGAAAGACACATTAAAGGAGGGGGGGAAATGAATGGTTTCAGTCGTGTGCTGCTGCCTCTACAGTCACCTGATCTCAATCCTCCTCAACATCTGAAGAGTTTGGAGGAGCGCCTTCATCAAAACATCAGATGTGAGATAATCTTCCAGAAGAATGGAGCACAGAGCTAGAGCATCAACGCCAAGGAGCATTGAAGTTTATGTTGCTCTGATTTGTCAGGAAGACGTTAAGGAACAAGCCAATATGAGTAAGAGCGGAAATCACAAGGTGATCATCATCGTGCGACACGATCGAGACGTGCAGAACAGCTTCTAGAGCGGACCTCCAGGACGACCATCAGTATATAAAAGAAACACAAACATTATATCTAAACCTTTCCCATAAAGAAATAATCAAAACCTTTAAGTTGACCGAGACTTTAACAAACCAAATTATTCGACTGACTTAGAGGAGACAGTGCAGGTAAGTTTGTGTCCATCAAATGCTTCCTGATGTTTAAGTCTGCTAGGTCCCCCCCCCCCCTCTCTTTCCGCCTCTCTTTTGCCACGTCTGTATCTCTATAAATGCCTTCAGTCCGGCCCTCCGCTTCGAGATGATTTTGGATGTGCAGCGGGAGCGGGTCGTGGGTTTTAGATGAACCGTGGGCTCTCCTCCTCAGCCTTGTAAATAATTAGAATTCCCCGGCTGACTGCGGTGCCTGGACACTTCCATAATTACATTGTCAGTGCAGTGGCTGATTAAGGCTGGGCTGTGAAGTATGGTATTAGCTGCACTGTGTCTGCATGTAGAATAGAATAGATGACCCGTAGCTACCCTCAGCCGGCTCTGCAGGGACTCGCACTGCGGCTGCATGAAACTGGATGGCGGTGGATTACGTTACTGATCATCTGCGATTTTGGGGGAAAATCCTTGTTTAGACGCAGACAATGTTAAACATCGTTAATCTGTTGTGTCTCAGACATTCAAGGTTCTTCTATGAGGCATTCGCTTGTTCCTGAATACCCCCTCTCTCTCCCCCACCCCCCACCCCCAAAAAAAGTTCTGTTAATCAGCCATTTCTTTCACATCTGCTTCATGGTGAAAGAGTGAGAGATTCCCGACAACAAATCCTCACTATCCTGACTTAAGGCAAGTTTATAGTTTTTGCATCGGTGGAGCCGTGACCGTCCGTGCAATGTAGATTTCGTTTTTTTCATCTAGAGCAAAACGCCAGTCACCCACTGCGTTCAGTCCGTTGCTTTCTGCATCTGTTTTGCAGCATCTCTTAAACCATGAGACGTCTCGTATCTGCATTGAATTCTCCTCTATTCAGGCTCATGTACAGACATTTTTATAATCGTTCTTATTTTTGTTCTGATTATCTGATTACCGATATCTAAGTTGGTGCAGACTGGACATATAATGACTCAGGACTAAAGGACTAATTGAGTCAAAGAAAAAAGCACAATGAGTAAGTACTGATCTCATATGTCAGATGAAACCTCTGTCTGGTTTCTGAGACCAGCAGCAGCAGCAGCGGGGGGGGGGGGGGGGGGGGGCCGTCATCAGTGAACAAAAACCAAGATATAATACGGTCAACGTTGGATTTAATGCAGATATCTGGTTCTGAACGAGGTGCTCAATCAATGCTTTTCTTTGATTTACTTCAAAATGGCGAGGGAGGAAGCTACAGATGAATCAGGCCTCACACAGAAAAGGATGCGTGGACGATTTCCTGTCCACGACCAACTACTGATATAAGACCTTTGTCGCACGCTGTCCTCTCTCACTCTCGCTCCCTGCGTTCCTCCGCTGCGGCTGCATCCATAAAGCAGAAATGGAGAAAAATGGTCATCTCAATAGCGGCGGCGATGATAAAGATGATGATGGATATTTACCTCTGACCACACTCGCTGATTTATCACTGCTTAGCAAGTATATGATGGGTTACTATATCATACATCTGATGGGGTAAAGCTCCACTGTAGGCGAGTCTGAAGAGGAGGGGGAGAGAAGAGGACCCCCCCCACACACACACACCCTCCTCCCTCCCTCCCTCCCCTCCTCCCCTCCTCCCCGCCTGCCTTTCCCCTGACCTTGCAGCTTTATGACTGCAGTAATGCGCTGCAGATGAAGAGAGGAGCAAATCCACCGGAGATAATAGACAAATCATCTCCACGAGGTGGTGGAATAAAAATCCCCAGACAAACAGACAGCTCTGTGTGCTCTTGGACACCCCTTTAAGGAACTCTAGTGTTGATAAGTAATTATCCCTGCCCAAAGGCATGATGGGGATTCACAGAGGGAGAAAACATTTGTACAATATGTTTGCACTGCCGCGTGTACAGTAAATCTTCAAAGATCGGATTGCGGATGGAAAAAAAAAAAAATCTGCGGATCAGTAATTAAATTAGTGATCACACATGCACGAGTTTTTATGAGTGTGATGTATGTATGTATTCAATGCCACTTGTATGTACTTTGTGTATATGCATAATACCACTTAGTGGGGCTTGTATCAGTGGATTTTTTCCCAGCGGCCTCCCTCCTCCCACTGCTGTCTCCATCACTAACAATCCACTCAAGACAGAAAAAAAGACTGCAGATTACCTTAACGTGCTGCACCTGTTGATCAAGACAAGCTAACGAAGCACATTTGCAGTATAATGAGCGGAAGGGGAGACGGGCGTGACGGGAAGGAAGGAGATTTAAGCTTCATGTGAAGAAGTGACAGGAAGTAAAAAAAATCAGGTAATCACCAAAGAAAGTGAGAACAAGCCCGTCACTGTATTTAAATGAATGGGTTTTAAGCTAATAAAGACAGCTACGAGTTCACAGGTTCAAGCTGATGATGTGTGTTTTTCTGCTCAAGCCGCCGCACCTGCCGACAGGAAAATCACATGACTGCTGCGCCTCTTTACCTCTGGCCTGGTTTCCCAGCGCTGACCCCCCCCCACCCCCCAGGTAGGAAAAGGCGGGGCCTGGCCTACGTGCCTGCCGCAGCTGCGGGAATGCAAAGCACGAAGAGAAGCACCTCCGCTCTGCTCCTACATACTGCTGCTGGAGCTGCAGCTATGTGAGTGGGAGGGGAGCTACTGTAGGTGATGCAGTGGTATGCTGGGTCACTGCACTGAAACGCATTAGTGTCAGACTGATATCTCTGAGCCTTTACGTTTGTTACGAAGGGACGTCCTACAGCTTCCTAATAAACTCTGGACTGGGCCTGAGTACGAACCCCGCTAACGCTTTTAAAAACTACACTGTCAAATGTAACAGAGATCACTGCAACTAGCTGTGTTTATTAATGTTGAAACATGAATTAAAGTTAAACAGTTGTCACACTCAAACCTACTAAGATTTTCATCTTTTCGGCTTCTTCACTCACCAGTCAGTCAAACTGGATTTTGCATTACTGCGATGACTCTAATATATTTCATGCTGATGGAAATTGTGAAGGTGACATCTTTTTGATTTGATGAGCTGCTGTATCGCTGCTCATGGTAAATACTTCAACCCGTTTATTCCAAACAAACCTTAGAATATAAAAACTGCATCCGACGCTGGGAAAAAATTACACGTGCCCCCCCCCAGCCTTGGATCCACAGACACAAAAACGAATACATGCATTTTAACCTTGATAGAATTGGCAGCATCTCAGATTTTTGCAACTTGAGGTAATAACATTTGAAAACCTGAATGAAAGAATGACATTGGCGTCAATTCACAAGACCGGTTGAGATTCAATAATGCTTTTCAAAAAGTGCTTTGGACATGTTTGGTGACTTTGGTGAAGTCGGCTTTAACCTAACCTTTTAAATTAAAATCGTGGTGGCAAAACGGTAAAATTATAGATGTATTACACTGAAGACAGGATAACAAACAATAATAAAAACCAAAACTGCAGTAACTTTTCTAAATGATCGGCGCTGAGCTGCGTTCACCGAGACCAAACAACGGCGACATATATATATATATATATATATTCAGGTATAAGAGTAAGACAGAATAAGCGCCAGATGAATAAATATCATGAATGTGTTATTTTTTTACAAACTTTACTTCTGTGGGAAGAAGACAGTGTTTGACCTGAGAGTGAGGCAGGTCAGGGGTGGAGGGGGGAGGAGAGAGTAGGAGGGAGGAGGGGAGGGGAAGGCAAGAGGAAGGTAGAGGAACGGGTGTCAGGACGGAGCTCAAGGAGCAGTTAGAGAAAATAAACAGATGGGAGCTTTGAGGATATTCTATCTGAAGCTTAGTCCTGTTGAGTATAAATATGGTGGCGGGTAAGCCATGTAAATAGGCCTGTGTTTACCTGTCTGCACGGCCCAAATTAATCACCCATGCCGCCACGAGCCGCTGGGGGAGGGAGGGAGGGAGTGTAGCGGGGGGGGGCAGTAGGGAGGGTGGGGAGTTAGGAGTGTAAACACGGCTAAAAGCTACTGGTTGGCACCGTTTTGTTTTGGTTAGGATACAGAGTGAGTGATTAGGCTGCTCTGCTGTGATGAAGGGGTGGCAGGAGTGATGGAGGACCACTGTGTGTGTCTGTGTGTGTGTGTGTGTCTGTGTGTGTGTGTGTGTGTGTGTGTCTGTCTGTGTGTGTGAGTGTGAGGGGGGGATTTTGTTGGATTTTTAAACATTTTTGTGATTAAAGCTGCAGTTGCAAAGAAGTTTTCTACATAATCACGTGCAAAAACAACAACAACAACAATAATCTATAGTGAAAAGACAATCCAGACACTGATCGGATTCCTTCGCATGACATCATCATTCTCACTGACAAGAACAAGCCGATCCATCACTCTGCATCTGTAAATCAGCACAACATGTGTGTGTTCTGCACTGCATCACAAAAAAATGATCATATAGGACTCGTGTCGCCCCCATTGTGCCGCACCTCTGCTGATAGAATAAGGAGTCAGATAAGATGTGGCGCGGTGAAAGGAAAGGGGGGGGGGGGGTCATAGCGTTTGTTCTGGATTTTTCCATTATGTGATTTGGCATGCTGATGCCTTTCATTTCAATCATTAGAATTCAGCCGGGATCAGGAGGGCTTTCAGGTGCAGGAGAGGAGCCGCGTTTGGATTAGCGGTCCACATAACCGCGGCAGGATAGACTCCCAAACGAGGCTGATTATCATACCGTTTCCTCATACCTGAAACGATTAATGCAGTTTTTTAACCTCTTCTTTTAAAAAAAAAAAAAAAAAAAGAAGAAGAGGGGGGGTGGTTTAATTTAATATATGCTTGGTGTTTAATCGTAAGCCCTGCGTTTTAGGGTTATACAGAATGATATTAGTGGCTTGGGAGCAGCGCAGGCCACCGTGACGCTGTTTGCTTCCTTGAGTTTTGCAAATTTCGGGTTCCTCTGAACCTTCCTGTGCCCCCAGTTTAGAAAGAATTGAAAGGTAAGGATTGGGAATAAGGGAGATATCGTCCTATCAGGCAGGGAGAAGCTTTACCCCTCACATGTGTGTATGTGTGTATAAATCTCGTAGCAGAATCCATAGCTGCTTCCAAATCTTTGAAAAGGTCAAACCCAGTTTATTACAAGTTCAAAACAAAAGTGAGCAGATCCAAATTGTCAGTTGTGATTCCTCAACGAACAGGAAAACTGAGCACGCAAAGCTTCACTTGAACCAGACCAGAAACAGCCACATGGTCGCCAACGTCCTGTTGATTAGTTACCGGATGTCGAGGTACTTACGTCGTCTCCTCTAATACGACCTCGTGCAGAGGAGGAAGTAAATATCAACGCAGGAAAGTTGGGATGCTACAGAGTGAAGAGAAGGAAACCGATGTTTAACACTCTCAGCAATGACGTATTTTGGTTTGGTTCAGTCTGTGGTCACAACATAAATGAACCGAAAACAAACGCCAGGCGGTGAACGGTTCCCGCCGCTGAGCCAGACTCGAGTGACATCGCTTTTTTTTATATATTTAGCATTTTTATTTTACATGTCATCATCTCGGGCATCACAGTAAACGCAGGTCACCCTCAGAGAATCTTAAATAAAGGTTATAATGAGGCCTAATGTTTCTCCAGCACTGCCCACGCTGTGAAAGCTCTAATGAATGTTATAAAGGATCATTTGTGTTCATTTATTTTCCCCTATTTGATTCATTATAGCAATGTCACTGCATTTCCAGAGCTCATCAATTAAGTCAGTGACTATAAGTGATAAAACTGGCCGTGAACACAACAAAAATAAAAACCCAAGTTGTATTAAAGAAGAAAATAAAAAAGGTGTCATTACTAGAATATGCCTTCCAGGTGCAGAAGCAGCATGCCCCTCTTTTCCGACAAGCCGCACCAGGCCCCATAAATACAGTAAGCCAAGTAATTTCTGCCTCGCTGCAAACTTTTCGGATTCCGTGACTTTCAGGACGGCGTGAGCGGAGAAGAATGGGGCTGTTACGACACGCGGGAGAGTAGAAGTAATGCCTTTTAGTCTTTCTGACATGTTTGTCTTGGGCTAATTCCTCTCCACACCACGACAGCCACGACCTACAAAGTCAAACGGCTCTGTCACACCTCTTTTCTCTTGCCTGGTCTATCTCTTCACTCTTCACGGGGAGAGGGCCAAAGGGTTTTCCTTGGTTCCTGTAGTGTGAAATGCAAACTGTCATTAACTGGGAGAGGGCGAGCGGAGGGGCTTACAGGGGAGCCATCAATACAGATGATGAGAGAGGGGAACAGAGAAAGCCTCTCCCTTCATTGTGTCTCAATAACTTTAAAAAGGAAACTAATCCATTCTGCTCTTAATTGCATGCCACGTCCCCCGATGTGTCTTCTCCCCCCCCCACCCATCTCTGCACAATGTGGAGGAGGCAATATTTAAACAGACTTCCCAAGATTCCCATTTCAAACGCTGTAATGAGTTTTTAAATAACATAATGGTCTATATTATATTATACATTTTTAGCAGGAGGAGGTGAGGAGGAATAATAAAAAAAAAAAGAGAAGCCTTCCCTTATAAAATGGGGTTTGTCTTTTCAGGGTTGGGGGCTGAAAAGTGTGTGACAGTGCAAGTGTGTGTGTGTGTGTGTGTGTGTGTGTGTGTGTGTGTGCGTATCAACGCCAACAACACGTGTGAAGGGGACATGAGAAGTGAGGGGCTCGACGGGAGACAGAGCTCTGAGGATTAAGGTCTAATTTCTCCTGTTCTTTCATTGAGACTCTGCAATCCAACAGATTGATTGGGACTTTTAATTACACCGCAGTAATTATGGGCCAGATCTAGCATTTGAAAAGAAAGAATTAAAGTTCATTTTGCTTGGCTAATTATCAAAAGCTTGTCCCGATGTACGTGTGTGTGTGTGTGTGTGTGTGTGTGTGTGGTGTGTGTGTGTGTGTGTGTGTGTGTGTGTGTGTGTGCCCGGCCAAAGCCCCCCGAATGCCAACAGCGACGCAGGACCTTGGATCACAGATACTCAGTAATTAAGGCAAAAAGGTTACTTCTGAAATAAAAGACGAGCGAGCTTATTTAGCTCGGGGGGGTGGGGGTGGGGGTGGGGACCCACAATTCTGATAGGGAAAATCGGATCCTGTCTTTCATTCCTCTAATTCTAATTCTACTGGATCTAGCGCCACTTTTTCTGTCACTATCAGCACTCGCAAATTACAACATTTCACATTCATCAGCTTCACTCGCGAGAGACTGCAGAACAGTAGCTGCCTGGGTAATTGGGTTGATTTTTTTTTTTTCTCTTTCCTCCCTGTCCCTCAATAAGTCCAGTCGGCCTCGCCTCCATCCCTCGCCTCCCTCCCTCCCTCCCTTCCTCGGACTCGTCCAGTCAAATCTGCACTTGCTGACATGCAGCACAGTAGCACTATGCTTCTAATTTTTACATTACATTGCATTAGCTTCACCAGGTTTAAGAGGAAACCAATACAGGAATCATTTTATGGTGTAAAGCAGGAGCTGCGATTTGGGCTCAGGAGTCAATCTGGCGCCTGGTGATGATGGTGGTGGAGTTAGCGGGTTGGCAGGCCTGATTAGACCGTCTTAGGCTGGGGAGTCATATATGTGCTATTTCGCTGATAGGCTGCGAATCTGGATTTCCTGCTCCAGTGCGCTCATGGAGCTAAACCCATCCAACCGAGGAGGGTAGGCAAAGTGGGGAAGGTGATTTCCTCCATCTCCTGCCCGCGTGCACACACACACACACACACACACACACACACACACAATCACACACACACACACACACACACAATCACACACACACACACACACAATCACACACACACACACTTGAGTGCTCAGAGTCACACACATGAACACCATCGCCTCGGCACAAACTCATGAAATCTATTTGAAAATGTCTGTGTGTGTGTGTGACAAAGAGCGAAATGTATTCATTGAAGGATTCTGGGGGAAAAAGATCAAATTTACTGGACTGCAGTGCAAAAAATTAAAAATGTATTTTCTTTTTTTTTTGGAAATGTTTCAAAGTTGGTATCCCGACGCGAGCTTGTGGTCATCCAACTGCCACCATTTCAGCTCGGTGTCTCTCTCTCTCTCTCTCCCTCCTTTTCACCCCGTCTTTTCTCCGTCTTCTTTCAGTCCGTCCGTCTGTCATCCGAGCCTGCCCACCTGCATCCAAGACGCTGCCGCAGCCCTTCGGACCATTTAGCAGGGACACAATTACGCAATTGTGCAGAGCAGACAAACGCCGTGTAGGACAGTTGGGGACGGTGGAGGTGGGAGTAATGCAATCTCCCCCTATCCTCCTGCTCTTTCTCCCCCCTCACACAACCCACCCACCCTCTTCACCCGGCCTCCCCACGGTCCTCACCCTCAACACCCCTCCCTCCACACCTTCCCCCCCCCCCCCTCCTCTTTTCTCCCGCTCTGTCATCCCAGGCTTGTCCATCTCGGCCCGGGGAACAGTGGGGAAGCTGTGTGTGTCGGCTCTTCCCAACAATTACCTTCAATTACGGCTCACTGCAGTGTGGCCTAGTGAAAGGCTTAGCCATTAGGAGTCCCTCTCTCTCTCTCTCCCTCTCTTTCTCTCTCTTTCACTGTGTCTCTCTCACACTCTCTCTCTCCTCTCACTCAATTCTGGAGTCTGGCCAGGCTCCATGTGAAAACGACCCAAATAGCCCCCTGCTCACTTTACACGCCCCACAGCTCACTTTACGTGAGCCAGCCCCCGACCAGAAAACCTCACCGGCACTCTGTTAATTCACATCTTTCACTCCCTTTTTTTTTTTTCTTTCTTGGCTTCTCAACCCTTCTCTCTCCTCCACCTGGTCTCTTCTTCTTCTTCTTCTCCTCCTCCTCACCCCACCTTCCCTTCCTTCCTCCCCCCCTCCACCTGCCTCCTCTTCACAGTCTTCCTTTCTTAGACTTCGTCCTCCGCCGGGACCTGATCCTGTTTGCGGTAGTTGGAGAGTTCAGGGGCAACAAGGACAATGGATATCCTGAGATGGGAAGCTCCCTCGTGGTTTACAATATACTGCAGCGGATAAATAGACAGTGACTTTACAGCTGCCGCTGTATTTTAGCCATTTGAAGCTTTCCGTGCAGATTTGGGATATCTCCCTTTTCATGTAATATTCCCTTAGTTTGACCTTTTTTTGTGGTCTTTGGTCTGTGAGGGTATCCAATGCATCTGGCTACTGTATCCAGTCAACTCGCCCTTATCTGATCACCTCAGCGGGCCGGGTGCGAACACACAGCGCCTTATCTCCAGGTGTTGTATTTCTATTCCAGAGATAATTAGCATAGCGTTTGTCCTAAAACCCGCCATGCTACACACACACGGCTTAGTGGGAAAAGGTATGTCTTATTTAGTATCTAGTGCCGACGCTGGGAAACAATGCGGTGTGTGTAAGCCCAGTCTTAGCCCTCTGCAGCATCCCCGATTCCTCGCCGCGGCTCTGGGCCCGCGGACAAGGAGGTTCGGGCTCAGAACAGGACAGCTGTGTCTGGGATCACACTTCTCTGTTACAGAGGGGGCTGACCGCGGCCCAAATGTAGCCCAAAAACCGTCCCAGCAACCCTCCCCTTCCTCCCTGCTTGCGTGCCCAGGAAACCCCTCCAGGGCTCCCCCGGCCGCATCCAAAACCTGGGCATCGCGCTGCCGTTTGTGCCTCTCGCTTTCAAGGCCGGCCAAGAGCCTCTCCTCCTCCTCTCTGCTCGTTCTCAGCCGAGAGCCTCCCCCTGCCACCTGGCACAGCGGCTCGGCTCGCTGCTCCGAGTGTGCGTGCGTGCCTGCATGTGTGTGTGTGTGTGAGTGTGCACGTACAGCGCGCTTGTGTGTGTTCGCATTCGAGGGTGTACCTTTGGCTCTGTGTTACGGTATATGCCTGCGCTTTTGTTTGAGTATTGTTCGAGTAGGTGTGTGTGTGCACGTTACAGCATTGTACATGTTCATGACTGTGTGCGTTTGTGTGTGTGTGCTTAATACCCCCGTCCTCTCCGGCACCGGGGGCCCTTTCTAAAACGCGTCAGTGATTTTGGCTCCGCAGCCCGCGACAACACGCTCGGTTTTCAGCACACCACCGGCAAGGCTTACCTCTCAGCCAGGGACGGCCAAGCAGACACTTTCCCTGGACAATCCCCCAGCCTTAGCCGACCCAACCCCCTCACAAACACACACACACACACACACATACAAATACACACACTCACAACCCTTCAGCATCCCCTTCCAAGCCTGCAGACACACGGTAAAGGAATACTCTGACTGATCCAAGGGAGTGGCCGATTCCAGTTTCTCCTCGAGTAGATACCTTTATGATCATGGTGTGTGTGTGTGTGTGTGTGTGTGTGTGTGTGTGTGTGTGTGTGTGTGTGTGTGTGTATGATGTATGTGTGTGTGTGTGTGTGTGTGTGTGTGTGTGTGTGTGTGTGTGTGTGTGTGTGTGTGTGTGTGTGTGTGTGTGTGTGTGTGTGTATGATGTATTGCAATGGGTTTCTCATTGTTGTGTGTAGAAATATGGCTGTTGGCTCGTAGGGTCTTGAAAATAAAGGTAGGAAGGTGTGTGTGGGGGGGGTGAAAGTTTTTAATTTATTTCATTTTAATTTGAGTCAAATTTTGCAACCACCTCAATGTGACAGCTGCAAATACACAGTCGATCAATTGAGAGGGCAATATCAAATATTAGACTGTGCCGCCTGTCTTCTCCTTTCAACTCGGTGCCATCAATATCACGGCTCTGCCAGGCCTGTCACCGCGCTGATTTACTGCTGTTTTGCCTAATACACTGTAATGACTCTGTTTATAAAGACTCACAGAAACACAGAAACACACAAACACACACACACACACACACACACACACACACACACACACACACACACAATGCTCATTTTCCCCCCCTGCAAAGCAAAAGTGAGCAACAACAGCAAGAGTCGATTAATGGCGACAAAAAACTGTCGCCCCGTCTGTTTCCAAAAGACAAACAAACTCACGATCGGTTGATCTGCCGCCGCGCAGGAGAGGAGAAGAAGAAGCAGCTACTGTGTCTAGACGCAGCCAATAAATCAGGCGTTTTCACATTAATAAAACCACTGACAAAACTACCTATTAATCATAACGCTGTGTGTGTAAATTTCATCATCAGAGAGAATAAACAAACTTTTCTTTTTTCTTCTCAGTGACACTCGCGTCGAATAGCAGTTATAAAACTGTCTGGTTGACCTGCGGCCAAGATGATGCGTCCTCCAGTGGAAGCTGGAGTTTTCTGACTGTGTCATTGCCATAACATGAGTCATATACTGTATGCAACCCCCCCCCCCCGAGGTCACACGCACACACACACACACACACACACACACACACACACACACACACACACACACACACACACACACACACACACACACACACACACACACACACAAACCTGCCGTTGTTTGCCAATTTAACAGAAAGCATTACACGTTCCTTTTGGAAAGGTTTCTTCGAGCTGTTGTTTATCTGTGTGGAAATATCCTCTTAAGTATTACAAAACACTCCCAGCAGCTGCCAATAAATCCACAAACTCGACCTAAAAAAAATAATAATAATAAAAAAAAAAATTTGATGTGATGATGGTTTGTTTTCGTACAAGTGTGTCAGTGTGTGTTGGCTTCTTTCTTTTTCTTTTTTGGTCCTGTTCCAACTCGCCGTCTGACACTGATTTTTTTGAGGTTTGTGATAAGCGGCAAATTCAGGAAAGTTGAGATGAGAATCTTCTCTCTGTTCTTATTTGTGCTGTTGTTTCAGCCATGTCAGATAGTGTAAACACACTGCAACAACTGCGATACAACTCAGGGGTTATCAGATCTGTAATTGTCTGTGTCTCTTTTGAGAAAGCGCACCGCTGATTCTTCGGGTAATATCTACAAACATAATCCGCAGTCGACTTGACGCGCTTAAACTGGCTCCTCTGTCTCAGAGTGGGAGCGCCTACACAAGTGTGTGTGTGTGCCCCGAAAAGAAATGCACACAAACAGAATGCACTCCATAGAAAATGTTTATTTCCATGTGTGTGTGTGTGTGTGTGTGTGTGTGTGCGACTGAAAGCGATGTGTGCACCACATGCATCACGCGAGTCCTGATAAGATTTGAGCTGTTTTTCTAATTAGTAGTTGCTGGAATTGTGATCATTATTTTCCCCTCAAATAAATGATACAGCCTCCTGCAAAAGCAGCGTCTAATCAGTTTGTAATTAATGCTGTGGGATTTCTCTCACTGCCTGCTGCTTCCACTTCCCATTAAAAACAAAAAAATAAAGGTGTTGCCTTTATATGCTCTTAACTGCGAGTATTAAAGCGTCATTGTGGGTTCGGTGTGAAACTAACTACACATTTAACTGGTTTGCCAGCACAGGAGAGAGAGTACATTTCACCCTTTTCTTCTGCAGAGGCAAAAACAATGCGGCACATGGGAGGCCCAGCATTTTCATTAGGTATTTGAGTTCAGTAATACACCTAATACAATAATAAAGCTAATGCAGTGTTGCCAAATCAAGGTGGAAATAGTAAATGAAGGCTCTCGGAAGCAGTTTATAACAAATTAGAAAGCACTCTGAGCGCTCATACCTCCACCCAGGCTGCACAGTCACAGCAGGTTTAAAACGTGTTGTGAATGAACTATCGCATGAGTTCAGTATTAGTTCTTAAGAACTGTTTTTGCTTGTTGGGTCACATCGAAAACACATGGTTTGATTCACGGTTCCCAGAGAATGAAGCCCACTGTTGTCGGTGAACCCCTGACTCTTCCTCTAGCGCCAACATGAGGTTTAAATTTTTTTGGTTTTCAGTGAAATGTCTCCACAATTGTTGGATGGGTTGCCATTAAATTTGGTACAGGCACCGGCTTGTAATAACTTCCCCTCAACTCTTCATCTGGTGCCATCATCAGATCAATTTCAATTTGTATTGGGGTTTTGCGGAATCATTAAACTTGACTTTGCTGGCGTGTAAACAATACGACAGTGTGCTGCAGTAAGAACGACAGCAAGATAATATTGCACCTGCTAAACATCAGCATGTTAGCGTTGTCACTGTGAGCATGTTAGCATCTAGCTCAAAGGTGTAGCATGGCCGTAGACTCTTAAACAAAACTAACGCTCCTGTGCGGAGGTCTTAATATGAAACATAGCAGCATTAGGCCTTGAAAGGAAACTGGATCAGGTCGATTTGAAAACTGACTGGCCCTACAACCCTGATATGATAAGTTTGGATGTTACTAACCAGAAATCTTGTGAGTTAATGCTTCAATTTCAGTAACCTGGCCAGCTCGCCACGCGCTAAAGATGCCAACGGGACGAAACAGCTATAGTATGATTGAGTCCAGCTTTTTCCCCCAATAAGATTTGCTCACTCTCTTTGCATGCAGAGGTTTACAAACTCAGGATCCGATTTTCATTTGGACATTCAAACTGACAAATGAATGTGAGGAGAAACAGACAACAGCAACATGTGTTTGCACATAAACATCTTCCAAGTGCGACAACTCCAACCTCAGAAATCCAGTCAGGATTTGGTCTTAAATTCAGTCTCAGCTTGTTTCAAATGAAGGGATCATTTTGGGACATCTCCCCTTGGTTGTAAAGTAATAAAAAGTGAGTCATCACCCTCAGGCCACCGTGGAGCAAGATCAATACTCCAAAGTCGACTTCATCTTTACAAGGAGTTGGAACTGAGAAAATGACATCTGAGCTAAACAAGCTTCCACAAGCCTCTTCTGTCTCTCTGCCGAGCAGTCAGTCAATCAGTCTGTGGATAAGGATCTGGATGAGCTCAGGTGATTACACTCTTTAGGCCAATGCTAATTGCAAGGTCTCTGCTCTAAGTACTGTAAAAGTATTAATTAAAGCACGCCATTAATCAAGGCCTTTGGCAGCCGAACGGAGGGGGAAGACAGCGGGGAGGAGGGATTGAGGGAAAAGAAGAAAGGGAGATTTTCTCAGAATGAGTAAAGACTGTGACGCTGCTTTTCTCTTTCACTTCCTCTGTGGGCGTACGAGTGGAAGTGGGAGTAGGTGTGATCAGAAACTGCTCCAGAGCCTTGATGATCAAAGGGTCAAAGGGTCACAAGGATGATATCAGCTGCCAAAGTTCAAATGTTACTCACATTGCTGTTATGGATATCATCCATAATACAAGTACGGAGCGACAGCGATAAAGTTTTTGAATAAACTGGCCACTATCAGATTTTACCATCTCCTCTCTCCGTTCAAACAGAAGCCAAATCTGCATCCAGTTCTTTCCCCCGAAAGGGAGCCGGATATAGTTTGACATTGTTTTGATACAAGATGTGAGGGCTGATACGATGCCCGAGTGTCAGTACAGACATCTTACTTTAAATGTTTTTACAGAAGCTTTTTGTCATTTAACAAAAAGACAAGAACCTTTCAAATTCATGATGTTGTTTAAACAGCTGACGAGAACTGTATGAGAAACAGGATATAAAATCTGATCAAAATACACTCAGTAAATATGATAATGAATGTTATTCTATCTCTTACATTTGGTACCTACTTTCTATTTTATGATACTTAATGCTTAGGAGACATTTTGGTCAGAAACAAAAAGTCTATATGTATATTTAGTCTTTTATTGTGATGCATACCAAGCTTGTTTTAGGGAGTTCCTGCAGTAGATTTCTGCTGTTGCACCTTGTTGCCTTACAAATCTTCAGCTCTCACACGGCTGGAGTTACTTATTTAGAGTTTTTAAAGGCTGCATCACTTCATTAACATATAACCTGGGGTTGGACAACATTTTGACATATGAAGGTTTCACAGATACGTGGTAATCACTCTTTGGGATGACACTTCAAGTCAGTACACTCACATGTAGTACAACGGGTGCACAGTACACACTGGCATAGTGCGTGAATTTCGACACGGTAGTCAAACACGGTCGCGATGACGATCGCAACATGTGACCCGCGGTTGTCGCCCGCCAGATTTTCCACCAGCTCTTTTGCTCACTCAGAACAGAAAGTCTCAGTATGAATGTACACAAACTGAGAGACAGCATATGTTCCTCTAGCAACCCCATCGCCAGACAGAACGTTGACATTGGGCGATTCTGCCGAACTTTGACGGTGACGATGTATTTTAATGTTAAAAACCAATGTTTTTTTGTTTTATTTCTACAACAGGACGGATAAACTAAAGGAAACACTGTGATTATTGTGGAACGAAATGGTAAGTCCGCCATCATCCCACACTATTTCCTACATTGGCACTGGATGTTGACCCTGGACATAAAACAGTACAGAATCGGCCTATATGAAAGTACATTTCTAGCCCGCTGGTCTCTTCTGTTTGACCTCTTTTCTTCGTATCCAGCTGTGACGGTCTTTACATTAACTGTTTCTCCTTCTTCCATTTATTCCAAGCAAACCAGACTTGCCGTACTCACAAAAAGCAGCTGGCCATAATGTAGAATTAAATATCAAGGGCTTATAAAGAGAAGCAAAAAGAATTTATTATAAAAGAAAATGAGGTTTTCCTTCAACATTCATAATTAACTTGCAGAGCTTTAATGTTTGCCAGTCGAGCTAACGGTCATCTGTTGATTCATTTCCCTCTTATTTTCCTAAGTTTACCTCCGGTACCAAAGCTTACGCACTAACCCCCGACTC
The DNA here is from genome assembly GCF_021018895.1 of Seriola aureovittata. Lineage (NCBI taxonomy): Eukaryota > Metazoa > Chordata > Actinopteri > Carangiformes > Carangidae > Seriola > Seriola aureovittata. The sequence goes on along the minus strand of NC_079385.1, from coordinate 19,114,820 downwards.
ATGAATAACACATGTTTGTTCTTCAGGAATAAGTGCAGTGCTACAACCTTTATGAAACGACTATAATTTGTCCAAACAGAGTCGTGTTTGGACATGGAAAATGTTCATATTCACAGCAGTATTCACAAGCCCCCCCACCGCCGCCGCCCCACCACCCAGACTTAAAAGTTAAAATTATACACTGCTTCTTATTAAAAGCTCAGATTATTGCCTTGAGCCTTAATTTATACATATGCATGTATTTAAGCTCTAAATATGCAGACGGACGGTGCAGGGAAGAGCAGCAGTGAAATCCTATTATATCCTACCTGTTAGATGTAGAGTGGTAAGCCCTCTGACTCCCAGCAGAATGGGACTGGAGAGACAAAAGGCATCAGTGCTAAACGACTGAGGTGATTTTAATCACATGCTCTTAGAGAAAGAAAGAGTGAAGAAAAAATAACATCTGAAAACCAATTCACCGAACAAAGGCCTGAGTGTTCCCTTGTGGCGGGATCGAAGAGGGAAAGAGGACGAGTGAAAGAATGAAAGCGGAGAAATAGGGTTTTATCACGGTTTTGAGTCAGTGAACTAAAGGTTGGAGCTCGGAGAGGAGACAAGGAGGGGAGGTGGTGGTGGGGGGGGAGAATTAGAAACCACCAACCCCCCCGTCTAGTCAGCCAGGATATTTAATTTGTATCTCTTTCTCCCGATCTCTTCCATAAACCTGATGAACATCATTTTCATGTCTGTTCCCACTCTCTCTTCTTTCCCGGACCCGTCATTTGCAAAATGGCTGCTGAGGGTTGGAGGATGATGCTCAATTTGTAGAGCGTCTGAAACGTAAAAGAGGCTGTGAGAGACAGCCAGTGGGTGAGGGGCGGGGAGGGGGTGAGGGGTCGTGCTCAGGTTTCCCTAATGGCTGCGCTGGGATCAGACCCCCTGTTCTGATTGGTCTGTTAAATGATTTTCTGGGCTCGGGGCCCAGCCAGGACCCCTTCAAGTCTTTGTCCCGTGACAAAAACGGGTAAAGAAGAGGAAGCGCTGTCCGGATAGGAGGGGCTCGCGAAAGGGGGGGAATGGACACGTTGGAGGCTAACGTGCTTCGGCGGTCAGACAGTGAGAGGGTTGTGCTGATCGCACCGGACAGGAGAGGAATATTCGCAGTCAGCAAAAAGGTGAAGAAGAAAGATTTAATGCTTCATTCAAGAGACAAAATGGCTTCAGGGTAAACGCCAAAGAAGAGGAGGAAGTAGTGCTGAAAACGATTAGTCCAACACCGAAGCAATACTTTTTGGGTGTCACGTTGGCCTAGTGGTTAAGATGCATTATGAACCCACGTCAGTTCCTTCTAGGGAACTGTGTCGTACATTAGCTGTGTCCCAATTCAGGGGTCGCATCCTTTGGAGGCCTCACATGAAGACCGACTGCTTCACAGCGGCTCGACTAAAGCCGGCTCCTTCAAATGTGGCCTTCTTCTTCCAACCTATCCCAAGATTCATCACGCAGCTAACGGCACAACTGTTAAAACCACGGGCCTTAAAACCTCAAGATTGGTGACAAAAGTGATGCAATGTCAGAGTTGCTTTGGCGACAGGAGCGGCACGCTTTGTGACGCAACGTGACTCTTTCATTTCAGGAACACAGCTGTTGTTCTCTTTTCTCTCCCCACGTATTCTGTCTCTGCCGTTATTGGCAAACTGTTAGTTAACGGCAAATAAGTCCCAATAATCAAGTTTTTCCTAAGTTTAAATTCGAAAAAGTTATGATCTAAGTCAGTGACCATCCAATCAAATAAGAACAAGACTAAGAATCTGTTGATGAGGAGCATTGAGTTTCTTTAAATTTAGGACAGTAAACAGTTCATACTGAAGAATCTGGGGCTCTGGGAATTTACAAAGGGCAATGGTGGATTAAGAGCTGGGGAAAGTGAGCAACTGTGATGACCCCTCCAGACTTTTAGGGGCCCCAAAGACCCCTTCGTATTTACTGTGTAACAGTCGTTTTGCAGTAATTTGATTACCTGCAAGTTCTCTTCGGGGGATAGGCAGCTTTTGAAGTGTCAACTGAAATGAAAAGCAGCCTAACATTTGGTTTTAGCTTCAACACTCTCCCAACACATATTCCTAATCCACGGCCCTGTGTCCAGATTTTCATTGTGTACATTCCTAGACACTGCATCAGTGGGGGGGCCCACATTTATGTCCCATCCAGGACATGGTGATGGGTGTTTGTCTTTATATTCCGACATTTTTCAGCCAAAATAAATGATGGCAAATGATCAAACAAAAACTGAGTAATATTAAAATCATACTGTATATTGAGTTTTCCTTGTTCCTTTAACCACTTGTGCTTGTAGAGCAAACTGAATACCGAATGTAGCGCCGGGATTGTGCAACAATAATTCAAATTTCTCCCTTTTAGATGCACTGCAAAGCGAAACTGGTTTATTGCATGTTTTCAGTGCAACCTACCGTCTGTTGAGAGTGGAATAAGACGCTAATGGCTCGTTCCAAAATGAAAGCAGAAGCATAAAAAAAAAAAAGCAAGCGAGTCTACAAACGACACATCAGAGACGAGCAGCAGGTCTGTGTGAAGCCTTTTTTGTCTTTTATTTTCAGAAGTAAAATCAGGTTGAAAGAGAGATGATTCCTTTGATAAAAATCGCTTGAAGACCAAAATATACACTCACCTCCCACACACTGTCCTCCTCTGCCGCTCGCACAGGTAAGAGTGACTAAGTTTTTTTTTTTTATGGCGTTTGGAGCAGAGTCGGAGCTCGGTAATTGTTCATGGTCAGAAACTTTGAAAATGAAGACAATTATTTCCAGTAGCCGAGTAGAAAAAAAAAAAAAAAAGACGCGGTGAAATTCAGCCCCCTGAAACCAAAATCTCATTAATCTTGTCTAATGTACAATTTAGCTCAAATGTAGGTTGGCTATGGGTCCATGAAACAGGCGTCTATACAGTGTGATTGTACTGTAGCGCAGAGGAGGAGCGGATGGTCTGTTAGTGAGGCAGGAAGATGAAGGTGCATTAACTCTTCTTTTTTTTCCATTACTGTTTAACTTATCCACGCTCTTTCACAATCCCTTTTTACAAGGTCAACGTAAAATTAACTTGAAATGTATACCTCCTCCAGCAATCACTCCCCTCAATTCGGAGAAATTTCCTTTTATGCAGGAAATAGTGGGAGTGGAGAGGAAGAGCAGAAAAGACCCTTGCAGACCTAGTTTTTTTTTTTTCTTCTACAAAAATCATACAATTCACGATGTTGATAATGTGGAGAGTTCTCACTTAATTAAACTTGTGCATGCAGTGCAAAGTTTAAAAAGAAAAAAAAATTACACTTATGTCATGCCGTGAAAGTGGGCAAATTATCAAATACAAATTAATTAGTGTTTTGAATCCGTGTTGGGAGCAATGAATTGCATTTAGAAAATTAAAAAGATATGACTGGCTCCTCACTCCGGCTGCATGAGCATATAATTTATTACTAGAAAGTTCAAAAAAAAAAAAAAAAAAAAAACATTACATAAACAGTGCTGCTACTTTATATATTAAAATATTGGGAGTGATTTTCATAATGGTTATCCCCTAGGACAATACTCTGCCAAATTCTAATTAAAATAAATATGGAAATGGGGACAAGTGAAACAGATAGACATCTTGCTTGGCATCCAGCAGCGAATGTCGCCACAGGTTACGCATGGCTTTGTCTTGCTGTGTGAATCGTATTTGAGTGAAGACGTGAATACAGTTTTCATTGTCCAGGGGGTCAAATCATTAGGTGAGTGGATGTCAGGTTCGACCGCAGTCAGGACGTCTGGGGTCAGCGTGAAGCAACATGAATAATCATCAGCAACACGAGTCCTGGACGAGTCTTTGCACCTTTCAAACCGAGCTGCTCTCTAACAGAAAAACTGATACGTCTATCATCTTTGACATTTCACTCAGGAAAATTTGAATATGAATGCGATAAAGCGGGAAGCAAACGCTGCGAGCCGGTGTTAGGACTTCCCTCCTGAAAAGGTGAGGATGTGTGGGATTTTTACTGCTCCGCCGGCTTCACCTAAAAGAGGCGGATGCGCCGCACTCTGCCCACTCTTAACGACTTTAGAGCCTTATCTGGCCTCTCCATTGAATTCTCCTTCAGACATCTTGTTCATTAAATCCTTTCATATCCTTCTTTGCCATTCCACCGTTCCCCTCTCTCTACATTCTGTTGCTCTCAGAAGTTTAAGGTTTTGTGTGTGTGTGTGTGTGTGTGTGTGTGTGTGTGTGTGTGTGCACGCAAACGAGTGTGAGCTCCGCCGCTCGCCTCGCACCTACAGTACCATTATGCAGCCGTGAATGCCGGCGTGGTCGGGTAAGTGAGCAGCGGGAGGCTCGAATGGAGGAGACGAAGCTTTGAGTTAATTAACAGCACGTCGGAAAAGCAGACATAATAGTACACCTCAGAAAAAGACTTGACATTGAGATGGACGGATAAGTCATTAATTGGTTTTCTTATTGGTACAATGGCAGCGGCAGAGAGGAGGAAGGTCAAGGCGACTTTGACAGGGACCACAACTATATTATGCGCAGGAGTGCTGGAGTATGAAAGGGGGACAGATGCAAAGTCGATGGGAGATAAAGGAAGCTGCGAAACAAAGTAATTACACCTGAGATGTAGGTCCGGGCCGCTGTATGGTGATGCAGGTCAGGCCAACAAGGCTTTACAATCTCGTACCTGCGACACACTAGATTTGTCTTTACCCAACCTGGGTCTGCTTGTTCCCTCTCCCAACCCATCCTCCTCCTCCTTCTCCTCCTCCTCCTCCTCCTCTTCCTCCTCGTCTCCTCTGGGGGGGGGTGGTGGGGTGGTGGAGGAGGAGGTGGAGTTGTGGAAGCGCGGTGGCACCCAACTGAAACACATATAATTCCAGCGCCGAGATGAACGCCGGCGATAGGGTGAGGAGGGGGAATACGGCGAGATAATTACGGGTGATACTCGTGATTGTGAACGCGGCAGTGTGAAAAGGTGGGCCGCAAGATAAAACACTCATCAGAGAGGCGGCGAGAGAGTGCTGGATAAACAAACGCGGGGGGAAGAGATGGAACAAGAGAGAGGGGAAAGGAGGGAGAGATAGAGGGTGGAGAATGGCAAGGTTAAAGGCAGTGAGATTAAGGTTATGCCGTGCATAGGAACGGGATTCAGATAGTTATGTCTGCTAAATCAAGCAGAGGAGGAGGGAGGGGGGGTCAAAGTGTCATATCATATGCACAATCTGCAAACCATGACACTCTCTGGATTTTAATTTACACTCTCAACTGGTTTCTTTTTTTTTTATTTTACTCGATATTCAAAGTGATGACGCAGTAGAAGGAGGAAAAACCCGGTTTAAATTTCACGTCGACAAAAAATTTCGACGAGGGGGGGGATTTACATATTCCGACAGTTTCATCAAAGTTATTGGCTCGAGTTCATCTGAGGAGATAAGACAACAGGCCATCAGTTAACAGAGGGAGGAAGAAAAGAGAAAAAAAAAAAGAAAAATCTTGAGATTCTCTGCAACAGTTTGATTTCCTCTGTACTTTTGGTGGAAGTAGCGCTACACATTTGTTGGCTTGGCGGCGAAAGGGCTGCAGGGAGATAAGCGCATGTCAGACCCATGGCCTTGTTTGATACGCGTGTGTTAAGGGACGGCGAGGCCCAGCGTCTGTGTTCACTCGTACAGGTGTACATGCAGCAGCAGCAGCCGCGATTTTTATCTTCCGCTTCTTTCTTTCCTTCATTCTCTCCCTCTCTGTCATACTCGTACGCTCTTTTCCTCTTACGTGCATAGACAGGCGATAAGAGACACAGATAGCGCTTCATGGCATGAATGATAAGGAGCCACCACTCGTGCGTCCCATCAGGGGAAAAAAAAAAAAAAAAACTAAAAAAACAGCAAAACCCAAATGAAGGCAGCCTTATCACGGACATCTGACACTTAATGCAACTCCATTTTGAAGTAATATGTGCTTCGTCGTAGCCCTAATGGATTTGAGATTTCAGGGCTTTTGAGTTTATTGATTCATTTTGTACACTTTGTCCTCTGAAGGATATTGCTGGCCGGGCCTGAGATGCGTGCAGATGTAGCTGATACTGATATTATGAATGGTTTGGTTGTTTTCGAAAGTAGTAAAGCTTCCATTTTCAAGTTTTTTCGCCTCGGCTTTTTTGGTTGAATTTGTATGTTTGTGCGTGCGTGTGTGTTTGTGTGTATGTGTGACCTCTGGCCAATTATCTGATCTGTCGGTCTTGTTGCACAACGTTTTTTTCTTCATTTTTTTGTTTTTTTTTCCTCTTCTTATCAAGATCTGATGTTCTTGTTTCTTCTTGCAAAAAATTCAAGTGACCCGAAAAAGTCCCAGTGAACAAACACCAAGCGAGGGCGTCGTTAAATGTCTTTTTAAATTCGCGTCTATTTCAATAATTAGACTACGGTAAATAATGCAGAGGATGCACGAGAAGTAGCCGATGCGTTTCTTGACTCTACAGTCTCTGTCTCTTTCAACCCGTCAAACATTTCAAAGAGGAAATGACAACGGAGTGGAGAAGTCGCCGTCGCGTCTCCTTGGCTGTAACCGTTCCATTTTTCAGTCGAGATCATTATTCGCCTGTGAATGTATTTCTCCAGATAAAAAAAAAAAAGAAAAAAAACAAATTAATTTATCAAACTGTCTTTAAATAAATGTATTTGTCACTGGCTTGTGTGCACCGAGGCAGAACCATGATGCAGAATTTATTAAAACTCAGCCTCCCCCCCCCCGTCTCTCTCTCATCCTTCCTCTGCAAATGCATTCATCTTTGTGACGAGGAGGAATATGAGTGAGATCCCAATCATGGTTCAAGGTGCTTTATTGAGCTGTTTTAGGTGTTATTTTTTTTTTGTTTAGGGTGAGTCTGTCTGACTACAATCAGGTGGGCTTTCAGAAATAAGTAATGGCGTAGCCGGGAGATACTCGGCAGCCATTTCATATCTGAAATATACAGGTTATAAATCATTTTTTTCCTGCTGCTTTTAAATGTTTGAATTTTTTATTTATTTTTTTCCCCCTTCATACATTGACCTTAAAAAGGGTGACGGGAGGTTTGAGATTGTGGTGTTATTAAAGAAATGTGACACAGGAGTGATGAAAAGGCATTACAAATGGATCCAAATACTGTGACCTGTAGAAAAAGCTGAAGAAAAAAAGAAAAAAGGAGTGTAGTTTGAAGTTGTAATGTGACTTTGTGATGTTTCCTTCTTTCCCCCCAGAAGTTGATGCTTTTCATCCGTGATCCAAATGCCCTATTATGGACCACCAATGTCTTCCCCTTAAGTGCTTGGCAAATGCATGCACTGTTGGCCTACCTGCGTATTTATGTTTGTGCAGTCTTCTTGCTGCATGTGTTTGTATATCGTACAGCAGCTCAGTTTAAATCACTCCGTCGGCTTTTTTTTTTCCTTCTTCTTTTCCCTTTTTCTTTTCTTTTTTTTTTTTTTTTTTTTACTTTGGGGGAAAAACTCAGATACAGATGTGCGCGGCGGCTGCACGGAAAGGAGACTCAAACCCATCCAGACATTATCTCCCTCCGATCCGAGCCTTGAATGGTTGGATAAACAAGTCCCTTTTCCGAATTGTGTTTGGAGAGGGAATTGTGCCCGCCGTGCAGCCGCTGGGCCCATGGCTGGAGCTAAGAGAGTCCACTTTGTGCAACACACCAGGCGGATATGAAGAGCAGATGTCCTGTCTGCTGCCATCCAGCTCCAGACTTAAAACTGCACACACGTCACTGAAGATGACTAGCTGGAAAGTGGAGCCCCCAAAAGCTCCTGGAGTTTTTCTTTTTTTGTTTTTGCATGTCTATTTTTGGGAGGTGGTTGGCGGTTTGAGGAGATTTTTTGAAGGGAGAGCTTATTTGTTGCAGGCCCTGTTTGCTGCAGCCAGGACTCATTCAGACATGAGTGCTCACAGAGCCCCTAGTGGCCGGACAGAAAAGCATAGTGTATGGTTGCTCAGTGTCAAGACATTATGATAATATCCTAAGGTCAGCCAAGTTTGATGAAGATCGGTTTTGATTACAGCGGGGACATTTTCTAAGAAATATCACCACACTCTTTTTTTTTTCTTTTCTCTCATCTGTTAAAGTTTGTGCCTTAGTTTCACTGTTTGGGCTCAACTTTTTAAAATGTACAGAACTGAGAACAAAATTACCCTCAACCCAGTTAAGAATCTCTTACACTTTTATAATTACCACAGACACCATCTTTTCTCTATGCTTAATTAGAAAGGTTTTCTGTCCATTTGCCTCCTTTTGTTTCACAGGACTGTCACCAATCCCCTCAGAGACTCTAAAGCTCCAAGTCCTTCCATCCCTCCATCCCTCCCTCCCGCTGCTCATTTAAACTTTTTTTTTTTTCTTTTTTTTTTTTTAGAATAATGCTGATTTTATCTCCATCATAATTGCAGTATAATTATGGGAGGTAATTCTCCCATGGTGCGTGGCCAGGTCTGCTGCCATAGCGTGAGCAGAATCTGCTCGGAGGTTAAACTCCTGATTTGAAATTGAGAGGCAGAACGATGGGGAGGATAGGCCAGCGCCACAGTATGAGCGGTTCGTTAATGGGGTGCACAAGTGTTTCTGACCTTGGATTTTTATAACAAACTGCTTGTCCCTTCATTTCTATGTGAGAAAACAAATTTCCACATTGTTTGTAGACCATCATCTCCAAAAAAAAAAAAAAAAAAGGCATTTAATCCTTGCAATCAGAGAAGGCTTTAAGATTTTTAGGGCCCGACGCAGGACTTGACACCCCCTCCCCTCCAGAAGTCCACTGCTGTAATTGCTAACAGTGTATGATATTCCCAGAATTTGGTAAAGTGCCACCAAAATGTACTATTTGTGAAAATAAGACAATGTCCTCGCATTGCATTTGTGGGCAATGAAGGACACTGCGACAAAAAACCAGGAAATGCACCTTTAAATAATAAAGAAATTAGCAGAGAAACCAGAGAAGTGTGCTACAAGCCCAGCTAATAAAATAAAAGCAAAAGATGATGTCATCTAAGGTCATGCAAGTAGGTCTGTGAGGCTGTGCTTTTAGCATATTGCTAGAGTTAGCATGCTAACACGCCCGCCTGTTTCTGCATCTTAGTTTAATGTGTTACCATGCCAACTTTTGCTAATTAGGCTGATGTTATTAGCTTTTCAGGTATTTGTGCTGCAATATTTAGCATGCTAGGAGAAGTCAAAATACATAGCCTAGCTTAAAGTAATTGAAACATGGTTGAAACATCCAGCTACTCCGAAAAAATACAAACTGAACTATAACTAGAATAGCCAGAACCAAGAGGGGATCATTTCTGGTGAGTTGAATTTTGCTGAACCGCCTTCAAGGACCTCTAGGTCCCTTGGGTGCCCAATACACCCACTGTACCTCAGCCAAAGGCAAGTGCGTGGTTTAGAAACACGTGCATAAAACATGTGGTTGTTGTTTCGGTTGAACGTGTGTGTGTGTGTGTGTGCGTGCGAGAGGAGCAGCAGTTGTACAGCACGTTATTGTCATGGTGGCCTGGTGTTCTTCACGTGGAGCGGGGAGGTGGGTTGAAGGGGATGACCACGGAGCCAGCACCTAAGGTCGCAAAGGAGACAGAGGGTAAAACCACACCCAGCAGCAGCAGCACACTCTCTGCAGGGGAGGGAGGGCTGTGCGACCTCATCTACTCCATCCAGAGAGGTCGGAAAAGTGGTGCAACTGACTCTTAAACAGTGCGTGGGTTTACATGCGTGTTTTTCCTGCAAGGCAGTCTGTTTTGTGTGTGTGTGTGTGTGTGTGTGTGTGTCTGCGTCTGCGTCTGCGTGTGCGAGAGAGAGCAAGAGAGAGAGAAACTGTTGGAGCTGCCCCTCTTCAATTTTTCTTTGTATTGATGACTCTGTAATTCTTAGAGAGGCTCCTGAACCCTGACATATTTTTGATTCTCAGTGGTGCCCCCGAAACGGAAAATTATTCATTCAGAGAGATCGAGGCGAGAAACACAAAACAATCACATTCTCAGAATCTTACAGCATTGTCCTCTCAGTATGACTCTCAGCTTGAATGTGTACTGTCAGGCCCGGTGCTGTGGAGGTGTGTGTGACGGTGTGTGTGAAGAACGGAGGCTGTCGGAGAGAAAGTAGCAGAGGATGAGGAAAATGTTGAGGCTAAGGTGAGTATTCCCCCTCTTGTGTTCTCGAGCTTTTTTGTTCTAAGAAGCCTGCTGTGATCCCACATCGGCTTGTGTGTGATGAATTATTTTGTTTAGCTCGCCGCAAAACCTAGTCCCCTCCCCCTCAACCACACTCTGTGTCTCTTTGATCGCACATACCCACTGTGGGTGATGTGATACCTTTGCAACAAGAGCAAAAAGGAGGGAAAACTAATGTGAAAGTCACCCATCGAACTATCACACTTTGTCAGTTGAGACTGCCAACCCCAAACGCTGTGCTACTCCCTTCCTTGGCCTCCTCTGCCCCCATCTTGTTCAGTCAGCCCACGCTTTCTTTTGCCCTTTAATAAACAATAGATCTGTGATTTTCTTGAGAATATTTCCACGGTACTTTGCTTTGCTTCTGCCACTTGCAAAATGTATCCGAATTAGTCGAAGAAATAAGATTTTGAAGCCAGAGGTGTTCAAACAGTTGGACTTTTTCTTTTTTTTTTTTTTTTTTCCTGTAACCTACTTTGTGAATTAGCTCCCTCCAAGTCTTTCTGCATTGGATTTCTCCTTCAGAATGACACTCTAACTGGATGCCTGCAGAGTTGGAGAGCCATCTCTCTTGCGTCACATAATTAGAAATGCAAAGGTAAGCCTCGGGTTGTTAATAATTCAGTCTGAAAAAAAAAAAAAAAAAAAAAAAGTAACGGCAGGCTTTTGTTTCATAATGCATCTCTTGAACGAACTTTAAATTGGGGAAAATTAGAGGAATAAATATGCGTCTGTTGTTTTTGTGCATTTTGAAAATCCCAGCCTGAAGCTGCAGCTACATCTTCAGGAGTGTCTCTTTTCTCGGTTTCTGTCAGAGCTCCCAGTCCCTGTGTTGCTGTGTACGAAGGTCAATAGCAATCTTAAGTTTCCTCTGCACAGTGGTAAATACTTACAAGCTGTTGTGACTTTTGATCCCATATGTTATATATACAGTACACGCACTCTTTCCTCTTTGCTGAAGTGGTATTACAAAGGCCAGGTGTTGGCTGGGAAGAAAAACGTCTGAGGGCAGGAAATCCCTGTTGACCTACTTTTAGCAGAGAGAGAAAGTGATGAAGAGCATAGAGGGGAAGAGGAAGTCACTGTCATTCATGTTGCTTAATTATCGAAGGAAAGTATCCTTTACAGATTTGAATGGCTTGCGTTGCAGATAAAGGATTAGCCGTCAAATCAGCATGTTAGATATCTCAAGTACAAATTGTCTGTACACAAAAACGTTGTGTAATGCTGCTTTAAAATACAACTTTCAAAATAATTAAACCTATAGAATTCAGTATGACTAAAAATCTTCACAAAATAAAAGTTTTCCTGCACAAAAAGTCGCTCCAGAAGTCACTCGTCACTAGAGTAACCACGACAAATTTGACTAGATTACACTGATAAAGACAAATGTCAGTATTGGCAGAAATCAAACGCCGACATTTACTGAATTTGAGACTGTGAAAACACACAGTCTATAATCTGTTGTTTTATCCCAGTGAAGCACTTTGTATTTATATGGCACGTCTCAATACATTTTATTATTATAAAGCTTTTATTATTATAACTGGGATTATATGATGAAATTAAAGTGGCTTTACAGTTTATGAGTTATATGTGTATTTACCTTCAAGCATAATACAAAAGTTGCTTTAGAAATGCACATTATTGTAGATACTTAGTAATAATGTGATTACTTTATTTGTGTTCAGCTTTAAATACTACTTAAATAAGTATAACTGTTACAACTACTGCTAATACTCACACCAATACTACTAATACTAATATTATCACCATCTAATTTTCTTTCCGAACTACAAAAGAGCAATTGTCAATATTAATTTTCACTTTCAACTGTTTAAAATGTAGTTGTATATATAATCTGATATTAAACATATATTATGTTTAAGGGCGTTACAATTTCAATGGTTTTGTCTCTTTCTGTAATTAGTAATTACTTTATTCCTCCAGACTGTGATAAGAGCAATAATTTCAAAAGACAGAAAGGAAATCGGCATACACCTCACACACGTCTGAAGTTTTTCGTGGTGTACAAACAAAACAAAACACAAAAAAAAAATGGTGCTGATGAAGCGGAGCGAGCAGGGGCGAGCGAACGCAGCACAATCAATCCGGGAGATTAAAAATGTCACTTATCAATAGAGGCTTTGAAGTTTTTCACAACGTCATTCTAGGTCACAGGGCAACAGAGCTCGGGCAACACACACCCGGAGCTCAGTGACACTGCACCAGCCCCGTAATTTCGTTTTTTCTGTGCATGCAAGTGAAGTGAAAGGGTTAAGTGTCTGTTCTGCTCTGCGCTGTCGGACACTGAACGTCTCCACTGGAAGTCAGATTAGCAGCTCGTGACCCAAAACTATCTATTTAATGTCAGACAAAAAGCACAGCATCTATTCCTTTCAAACACTGCGTATATATGATCTATATTTCACTTATTGTTTGTTTTCATAAACTCATATTTCTTCAATGTATTTTGTATTAACAACTTTTGTGGCTTTAACTTTTAAAATTGACCTAATATGCAAATGCATTTTACAGAATCTAATGCTAATTCCTCACTTCTATAGAAAACCTGATTAATATATTTATTATGTGTTTATTTATTTTTCATATGTCTGTTACTTGTTGCTACCGTCACGGTAAAACAACAATATTTCCTCTTGGGTGTTATTTAAGTTTCACATCCCTGCAGGTGGTTGTTCTAATAATGAGCACGATATGTTTTTATGCAAATAAGTTGAAAGATTAACTGGCCGCCCGTGTGTTGAGACAGTTAGATCCATGAAACCGTCTCAAAAACTGGTTTTAGTCACAGATGTGTTTATATCCGTCCAAACCGGGTTTGATTAGTTTTAAATGAAACTAAAGTAAAAATTTCATCCGACACCGGCGACTTATACAGTGCTATACTTGTTGTAACACAAATGAAAGTACAGGCCCGCCACACACACACCCACACACACACACACACACACAAACACACACACACACACACACACACGGCAGCCTGTCAGTCAGCTGAGGGAGACTAAAGACCATAGATGTGTATCAGACATTTCGGCAGTCAAGCATTACGTCTGACCTGGTCGGTGAATACCCAGCCTCTGCTTCGGCCGTCTACCCCATCAACCCCCGCCTGGTACCCACATCCATCCCCCTTCTTTATACCTCACCCGCCCTCCCTCCCTCCCTCCCTCCCTATTCTCACCCCGACTTCGTTATCTGCCTGTTTGGGGATGCTCTTTGTGCTCCACGCCGAAAAGGCTGGAACTTGAGAAAGTCCACGTTTGTGTCCCGGCCTGAATGGGGCCTTAAGATGCACTTTCACCACTTTCTTGTTGAAGGATGACACCCCCACCCACCCAGCCACCCACCCCAACCCGTCTCCCTTTGCACACAGCGTACAGCACCAGCGTCGTCCGCGTGTATCTGTAGTTTCACATTAGTAATAAAGTTTATAATTTAACTTTATCCTATCCGAAGCAGCTTTATCGGATTCATCTCAGCTTTTAGAAATTACTAAAGACCAAACTTTTTTTTTTCTTGACATCGTGTGTGTGTGTGTGTGTGTGTGTGTGTGTGTGTGTGTGTGTGTGTGTGTGTAAGACGGCCTATGCAATTGCTTCATCTTGCGCTGTGCACTTGCTCTGCTTGTTTTATAAGTGTACGTCTAGAAAGGTTCATAAATATATTCTTTAACACTTTAATTTCATTAAGGTAGATATAATGAAATCCTGGCTTTAGTTAGTCAAGAAAACACACAGAAATAGTTTTACTTTCTTATATTTTTGTGTTTGCAAATACTTTATACCAGTAACTTTTTATTGGACTGAAATTATGAGGAAGCAACCGAATAATTCAATAAATGTCGCTAAAAATGTTGAATGTCGAAGCTGAATTTCAAACACTACAATTGCAAATACAATTTTGTTCTCATGTTAAGTGCTTGCACATGTGTTTGCATGTAGTACAGCAGGTGGTTTTTGAACAACTACTGGTTATTGACAGAGAGAGGTGTGTGTGTGTGTGTGTGTGTGTGTTTGAGAAGGCTCGGTGAGTGGAAAATGATGAGGAGATAAGATGACGAGGGGCTTGATGCTGAGATAAGTTTGCGGTCCGATGTAACTTCACACAGGGGCTGCCCAAACTCACTGCACAGCACAGCACAGCACAGCACAGCACAGCACAGCACAGCACAGCACAGCACAGCACAGCACAGCACAGCACAGCACAACACAGCACAACACAGCACAACACAGCACAACAAGGACAGGAAAAAAACAGACAGACTGAGAGAATATTTTGTTTCGTAGTTAAAATAAAAAAGCAGTGAAGTCATTCTAAGAGGCCGTAAAGATTCACATTTCCGCAGCGCGACTGGAGGGTTGATGTGCCTCCTCTTTTTTTGTCGACGCGCCGCACATGCAGGACCGCATTCCTCAGCCCAAGATAATTAAGGGTGAAAAATCCTTGTCATTGCAGGGGGAAGCTCTTTAGGTACCAATTCACCCTGATGAATAAAACCCTAATTAATCCACTTAATCTGCTGCATGAGATTATTCCCATTTTCACAACCATGCACTGTACACTGCCTGTCCTGAATAATAAAAAGGTCCAGGAAAGAAAAAAAAGAAATATATATATATATATACATATATATAGTGGTGGTGATGGTGGCACAAAGGAGGGGGAGAAATTTCCCATCCAAACTTATGTGATAAGGTCTTGATCTCTCTATTATTTTGCCCTCAGTTTTACTTTACAGCCAGTGCTATACTGTTGAAAGTGTGCCATAAAAAAGAAAAAAGCAGCATGAAAGGGCAAGAGAGCAACAGTAATCATACTTGTCTTATAAGACCTTGTGGCGGCATTGTGCTGCCCTCCATCGTATGTCTGCAGCCATTTTTCATAATAGCTGTAAATATGACAAGCTCGGGTTATACGAGTTCCCTTGATTTATAACAAGGATGTAACAAATTCTTAATGCAACTCCGTTTCATTTAAGTTTTTATGACGTATCTGCACTAAAAAAATAATAATAATCTTGTCCTGTTCTCTTAAAGATGTTAAAATGTTCTTTTATTTCATTCATGATTTGCAGAATTGAATTAAAATGAATAATACACCAAAAAAAAAAAATCCCTTTTCTGTTTCTGCTGCTTAGAATTCTTTAACTTTTTTTAACCAGGTGTTGAGTAAAAACCATAAAAAGTCACTTTTGTCACACAGGAAATCGATGCAAAAACAGTACCAGGCGTGCGCATGCATGCACACACACACACACACACACACACACACACACACTCACACACACTCACGCTCACTCCTGCAAATCACATTCTAAGTATGAACCTGTGATGCAAAATGTGACTAGTTCCAGTGATTTTTTAAAACCAAATGGAGAATTCATAGAAAACATGCAGTGCATGTGCTCTCACTGCCTGCCCCCGCATTCTTATGCTTAGTCACACACAGGCAGACATGTATATTTATCAGGTACTGTAGAAAGTGAGAAGCAACTAGTGTTACTGTGATTGTGTGAGTGTGCGTGAGTGTGTGTGTGTGTGTGTGTAAGTGGGAGAGTGTGTGTGTGTGGTTGCTCTGGTGTTTTCTGGTGTGTTTTAGGTTACAGCTCGCCCTCCGACGAGCCCAGATCACTTGCCTTGTCATCAGGCACCATTATATGGCTCCCGCTCAGGCTCCTTAAAGTCTGTTCCTCACACACACACACACTCACACAGCACTGTATTCAATTCAAACTGTTTACTGGAGAGGGCACACCAGCATGTTGGTGCAGCAACAGAGGCGGCTTACTCTTTGTTTTGTTTTTTTTGTTTTTTTTAATATTTTATTTATTTTGCATTAAATCAGAATTTCTGTGTCAACGTCCAGCGAGCGGCTTAAAACTTTGAATCGCATTAAAGCGTGTTTATCGATACAGTTTTGCCAGTGCATTATTAAAAGGATGGCTGTGGTGATACGGCTCTGACTGAGCTTAATCACTCATTATAATCCATGGTGGATAAAATATTCACCAGCGCTCATAAAGGGACCGGCCTCGTATAAGACCTTATCACCCCGTATCCGGGAAATCGATATTCACACTGCATCTGATAAGCAAATATGTATGAAAAAAAAAGAGAGAGAGAGAGAGAGAAAGAGAGAGAGAGAGATGCTGGCAGGACTTTCCTGTTTGAAATGCTGCACACAGCTGTTAGAAAAAAATAATAATTTAGTTTAAAACAAAATATAACAAGAGGAGGGTGATACTCGGAGGTTAAACAGCAAGAAACAGATTAAAGAATTAATTCAAACTATATTTCTCAATCACTTTGACCGATAATCTTTGTCTCATCTCAGACTTAACGGCAGCCAGACGACACCTTTTAAATGCCACTAAGAAGCGGCATTACAGTGTTGGGGAGAAGGCGTGTTACATTAATATTGAGTGTACGGCCGCCGAGTGCCCGATCTTATCAGCGTGGTGTAAACATATTTTGCTTTTTGTGTGTGTGTGTTGTTTTTTTTGTTGTTTTTGCCTTCGTCGTGGTGGCGATAAAGAGATGGGCGACGCTCCAGCAGTGGCAGAAGAGAGAGAGAGAGAGAGAGAGAAGGGGCCCTCTCTCTCTCTCTCTCTCTCTCAGGTTACCAAGGCTTGTCCCTCTGCTGCCGTCGCCAAAAATCTCCTGCAAACTTAACAGTTTTTTTTTTCTCTCTCTCTCACAATATGACATTTTTCATGCACTTCTTCTGAATGGGCTCCAATCCTGCAGCTTCTATCTAACAGTATCTCATGGAGTAAACATGTTGCTTTTGAGCAGATATTGATGTGACAGGGTGCAGATTAAGAAATAAAATAAAATACTGTGTCAAAATAAAAGTTGGGCACTGTCTGCAGATGATTCGAACACGTACATCTTTTTTGTTATTAACGTAGTGCTGCAGACCTGATAAAACATTTAACGTTGTTTTGATTCCACAAGACTTTTTCTAATTTTTACGAGAGTTGCTGCTTCAGTTTGGTGCACAGCTGTAAAACACAGTTAAATAACAACTGATTTCCATCTGTCGCTGGTGCTGACAGCGTTTTGAAACGCAGCATTATCCACCCGAATCTTAAACTGTGAACTGAAAAAATATCTAAAAGTATATTTGGTTTTGTGCTGTTGCACATTTCACAAGTTCATGAGATTTGCAGGGGAGTGACGCCTCTCATCACTACCCTTTGTAGGATAGCATGTTGCACATTTCTTTATCTGTGAATGAGTTTTTTCGGCTAAAAGTGAAACAGATATTAGTTCATGCATCGGTATTACATCTGTAATACCAAAGCTTTATGCTGTATTTCTGTATTTCGCCACCCTCATCAGATGTGCACAGATAGTTTGGGGGAGGAGAACAGTTATCACTTTGACACCTTTTTACTGTTTGGGTTTGATAAAGGAAAATCTTTAGAAGAAAAGCCCTGAAAATTATTTAACAGCATCTGTGAGTCCCTAAAACACGGAGGAAGTAAAGAGGAAGCCATATTGTTTAAGGTGAAGTCAGAGTTGGCCTCCGTCTGCAAATCAAACGCCGCTTCTGCTGATAGTCGATCCAGGAGAACTCGTCAGGTCTGAGCTGTTAATTGTTCTTACTCTCCACCTGTTTGAAGCGTGGAGCTGCTGCTGCTGCTGCTGCTGCAGTAAAACTTAACAGTTGGTTTCTGTCCCTAAGCTCAAAGCTGCAATCTGAAGAGACGCTTGGCTCAAACACTGCACAGGAGACTCTGGGGTCATGCCAAGATGATCTCTCTCTCCCTCTCGCTCTGTCCGTTTCTTCTCCTCCTCACGTCTCGCCAGCTCTCACAGCTTACCTAAACCACATGAAGAGCCTAAGAGAGGGTGACCTTATATGGCAGCCTTCAGAGAAACTCAAGGACGTGTACACTTAGAGATAAACCTCCTCTTTCTCTCCATCTCTCTCTCTCTCTCTCTGTCTCTCTTGCTTTATCTAATCTTTGAAATCTGATGTTTTTGCTATTTATTTTCTGTTCTGTTCTTCAGCTGTTAATGAGACAAAGTGTGTGAAAACGGAGAGATGGTATCAGGGCGGTGGGGCATTTTATTGTAGCACTCGACGAGAAAAAGTCCATGTGCGAAAGCCGTTTGAGAAGATAAATGTCTTCACTCGCACTGTACCGGGGTTACTCTGGTCAGATGGAGTTAACTCAACATTTAGCTTCTTTTTCTTTTCTCCTCATAATCAGGCAAACTCAGCAAAAACGCTGAGCTGTTTGCGACGTCGGTTGTTTTGAGTTTTCATGC
Organism: Seriola aureovittata; assembly: GCF_021018895.1. Taxonomy (NCBI): domain Eukaryota; kingdom Metazoa; phylum Chordata; class Actinopteri; order Carangiformes; family Carangidae; genus Seriola; species Seriola aureovittata. The sequence continues at coordinate 19,096,278 of NC_079385.1, read as the reverse complement.
ATGAATCATGAAACCGGATTCTGAAAATTAATGAATAGGAAGAGGAAGGGGAGTTCCCAGTATTTCTTCATAAATATGCGAAATGTCTAAATGCATAACATGCAACAGTAAGTGACGCAACTGCACACATATCACGGCATCACCAGGAGTGTGAGGGGTGTCAAAAAGTGAACGAGTGTGTGTGTGTGTGTGTGTGTGTGTATGTGTGTGTGTGTGTGTGTGTGTATGTGTATGCAGCGGCACATATCTTATCACCGGTGCAGATTAAGCCGCTGCCTACGATAAGCTCCGACGACAAACAGGAGGACGGCGGCGCATGGAGCCCAGATGGGCGATTAGAGGGGGCCGCCGTGGCACAAGGGGAGGGATGGGGAGTCGAGGGGGTGGGATGTGGGGGGAGCGGGTTGAGAGCGACGACCCCCCGTTTGTACGATAACTAACCCCACCGCCATTATCGCTCTGCTCCCTGGCCTTCTCATAAGCACCAGAGATTTGACATCTACACTAAGTTGACATGTCTCAGGCCATATCTGCCAAAGCAAGCTCAGGCCTGATAACACGCTGGGCTGAGCTCTCAGCACCTGTTGAATCTGCGTTTACCACCGTGTTTTTGTCTCTGCTGTTCAGCTTCTCACTTACACTCTAATCACGCTCATTTCTGTTCGATTTTTCATAAAATACCAGCTTCAATTCTACAACAAATGAAAAGATTTTTCAACCGGTCCTCATTGAAATGTAAAAAAAAATAACAAAAAGAAAAAAAACTCGATATCTAGTTTGACTTGGAAATTTAAACATTTTAGATTTAAACATTTTAATAATTAGTGTCACAACCAAAGTCGGTGTGAGTTTTTAAAAGCGAGGTGGCATTCGAAAAAAAAAACCCCACTCGAATAAAAAGAAAAACACGATGCCCACAGCTGGAAAAGTGTGAGACACAAAATAACTAATAATACACCCTGAACTCTTGTGAGTGAAAAGGTCAGGGTTTTCTTCTACCTGGAATTGGATTTGAGACTATTTAAAGCCTGACATGAAGAATGAAAGGTGTGATGGAGAACATCTGATTAATGTTCTGAGAAGGAAAGGTGAGATTAATTGTTAAAAAGGTCATGAAATCCAAATGTGGCGAGTAAAGCAGATACGACGCAACCTGAGCTGTTCTGTACGGACTGAAATGTGAACACGCGGTGCAAGAAAACACAAGTGCACAGTAAAATAAAAGATAAATATTGTAGTTCTAAGCACTTCAATTCTTCATGTGCATGAGTAAATGTTGTTTTTAAAATAAGTATTTTCACAGATATTACTGTGCACATACACATAACAGAGTATATTTTTTATTTCCTCATTTTGAGGACAGTTGTTTTGTGTTTTACTACAATAAAAGGAATTAAAACCTGAGCACTGAGTGATGAGGAGAAATAATTAATGATAATTTTTTCAGGAGCAGATGACTGTAATTACCATTCATTAGTGCCATCTAGTGCCCACTACCCCAATACAGGGCATTTTTCCTGAACTAAGTGCCTCCCATGCTTCTTTTACAAAAACATCCACAACATAAATTCCCATGAGGACACGTCCCCCCCCCCCCCGACACATTTCAAAATACTACCGATGTTTTTGGTGTGTGTTACGGGGGTTTCTCTGTTTACCAACCCCATTCATTTCCCTCTCTTTTCCTGACCCTTTGAAAGTGATAGTGAACACATATTGTGTGATAGAGACGGCATATCTTAATTGGCTGCTGTGTTATCGGCCCCCGTTTGATAAGCTCCTTTGTCTTGTCCATCGTCAGATAGCCGGCGCTGATGTGGAAGGAGGGCGTTACTGGGGACTGACTAGTTCACATTTTATCCCAGGAATGACTGAGCGGTGGAGTAAAGATCACTATGTACAGGCACGCAGGTAACGCTACTAACGCTGACACTGACAGTTGTAGTCGGAGTACACAGTGACAAAGTGAGGTCTCACAGCTTGGCTGTAATGATAACCATCTTCTCAGAGATTGGACCGAGACACACCACTCTTAGGTTTGGGTGTTAAGAGATAGAAGCCACAGACTGATGATAAAAGTCAGAAGAAATAAAAACGAAAGGAAGAAATAGAAGGGGAAAAAAAAGAAGAAAAAAGGAAAAAAAAAATTAGCGAGCTACTTTCTCATCTGTGTGTTTTGTTTGTGTGCCGGTGGCAGCTGTGATAAGCAACCAAACACAAACATCCCACATCCTTGTTTTTACATGAATGGGTGAGAATCAGTCACAATACATCCTATTACCAATACATATCTGTAGAAGAAAGTAAAAGAAACAGTAACCTTTAGTCTCTAGTTGCCCCCTTTAATCAGCTGTATAACATGAGAATCAATGCTACTTATGACTGTATTTATCTTCTTTTATTTTGAATTTCTCTGGACTTCTGCTGCCAGGGGCCCAGGAAGCTTGTGGACAGATGTATGTAACGTTTTAATTTATGCTTTAATTTAATGATTATGAATGTGTTTTTATAACAAGATTTCTCAAGTGCATTAAATGTCATATGCAATAATAAGCAGCCACACCAAATGTGCTCATATATTGTCGTTTTCCAACTGCGAATTGAGAGACAATGACCGTAAAAACATGAAACCAAACCTCGACGTCGTGAGTTTTCCTGAAGGAGATGTAATAAATTATCGTGTATCTTCTTCTTATCTATTCTTTTTCGTATCTATTTTGTGCACGCAAGAGAAACAGATCGGTTTCAAACTTTGAGGAAGAGGAATCAGTGCTGCTACTAATACAACAGCAACGAGGTGGCCTGCAACCTTAAGAGCAGCAGCAGGAAGGAGGGAGGGAGGAGGGCGCGGGAGTGTCGCACAAGCTCCTTCTGAAATGGAAACGTGTAGGTGAGATGTGAAAAACAGCATCACTTTCAAGTTCTCTGTGAAACGTCGTGCCTGTCATTTTTACTGTCTTCCTGTGACAGCCCTGGTAGTTTCCTCACTATTAATGTGGTTGAAACAGGAAGCAAAACAGTGGCTAACTCACTGCCACAGATCACTGCTCAAGAGCGACTTCATTAGGACGTATTTATGTTCGGCAAATTCAGATGAAACGCACCAAAAAACCGATAGAAAGAGTCAAACTGTTAACATTCATGGTCACAAGCAGTAGCTGTTACTTGAGATGAGGCCTATGACATGCGACAGTGTACGAGTGTTAGCAGGCCGACACTGTTCTTTATCAGTTTCACAGTAAGTTAACAAAAACAGTGTTAACCGTTCACCTGTAATGCCCATAAGTTGCACATTTTCCATATGTTTTTATTGTTTAACACGGGGGGGGGGGGGGGGGGGTGTCAATGTGATATTTACATTTTTATACAGGTAAAAATAAGAATTTCCACATGATGCAAAGTTGTAAAACAATAAAATATGAGGAGGTTCAAGAGGGAATTAATATTTTCTAATAACCATACAGTGATGAAGCTTGTTTGAATCCATTAACTAGTTCTTATTAAACTATCCTCTGTTGACTTAAATCCTAAAATAACAGACTCTTTTTCTCTTAGGCTCTTGTGTAATGTTTACACTAGAGGTTCGTACATTCAGATCAGTGTCGCTACACGTTCCAGTCCTTTTACTACAGATATTATATACTTATACTACGTTTTCAAAGCACACGTTTTTGAATCCTGTTTTCATGTCTTCCAGAGAGACGTGATCAATTACATGACTGATGCAAGTTTCAATATGTGTAAGTTAATTTAATGCTAAATTAAACAGTGACAGGTGTCGAGCTGGGGAGGAAGGATGTGAGAGATTAAAATGCATAGTAATTTTGAAAATATAGGTTCAGCAAAGTATACATCATTTGTAGTAAATGGAAAATAACTGAGTACAATCTTGAAGTACTTGTACTTTCTGAGTATTTCTACAATTCTGAGGTGAATTTTAATACTTTTTACTCCCAGGTTACAGCTACAAGAATCTTAATAACATACAACACAGTGGTAAAGATGAAACTTGTGGTTACCAGCGGTTTTATCTCGCGACCCCCTTCACAGAAGAGCAGTGTGGGCTCCTCGTTGTCTTTCAAATGTCAAAGACAGTTCCACTTTCCAAAGTGACATTTCATCTCCAAGAAATTTACTGAATTCCCACCGAGTTAAAATTATCAGTAATTCATTAATCATCACCTGACCTACAAATCATCTTGTGAACCTTTTGGGGGGCTAGCTCACTTTCTGTGGAGAACATGAATTTAGTTCAATTTCCACAACAGCAAAAATGTTTCATACACATTTGCATCAGTATTGACAAGTCATATGCTGTACAGTAATATGTGACTCACAGGACGCTTTATTTTACTGTGGAACAGGTGCTATTACTGGTATATTTTGCTGATAACACTGTGTTGAATAGCATTTTGAATGCTGAACTTTAGTTTGTACATTCTTGTATTTTTATCAAAGTAAAAGATCTGTGTGCTTCTTTTTTGTATGTTTCAACCTACTGTTGGTTGAAAAGGAGTCTTTGAAATACATAACAATAAAAGTTGTGTGTATTGGTTTTTGCAGGATATATTTTATATATGTTACATGTGTACTTGTTTTTGTTTTATCTCAGTGTAATAAATGTGTGAACTGAGTTGCTCTTGGATCATATTGTTTTTTATCCAAATATTACCAAGGTTTAGAGAAATAACAATCAGTACAAAAGAAGAGCAGTTTGGGTAAAAGCGTCCCTACCCTACCCCAGCGGGGGCAACTGGGGAGGAGGGGGAGGAGGAGGAGGCCCAGGGCTCCCACCGCCTCTGCCTGGCTCTCCCAGAGGAGCAGCCATGGCGATGGTGATTATGTCACCACTTAGTGAACTAACTGACACTGATGGGTTTGAAATGCACTCTGCGTCCCAGCGGGCCCCTGTCCTCCCAGCCCCCCCCCCACCCCACCCCCGGGTCTGTCAGACCCCTCTGTGCTGGGTGTTGGGTTACCCCGGGAGTGACGGCAAGGCCAAGTTCAACAGCACAGCCAGCCAGCAGCTTTCTGAAGAGCCTGTTTGAAGGAGGGGGTGGGTGGGGGCGATGGAGAATGGAGGCTCTTCTGACTCACTTCTGGACCCCTTCTGTTGCACTCCTACCCCCCCCCCCCCTATTATTAGTAATACAACTGATTCATTTACTCCTTCAAAACAGCACCAACCTGATCATCTAAAAGTTTGTTACTAAGAAAACTCATTCACTTTCATACATCTCATCGGTGACATGTTTAGGGAATATTAGCTTGTTAGCTAAACAAAACCTTATTGTTGCTGTTCAACAAAATTGAATTTCATGCTAGCTAACATCAATAAATAGGCTAGGTGCTAGCCAAAAGCTAACACTTGTTGCTGTTGTATTTCATAATAGTTGAATAACATTTGTGCATCCAACTTCCAACAGTGACAAAAGTCAGACAACCAAAAACAAATCATTTTTCTGTGTCAACAAATTCTGTCAGCTGTAAACACTGCTAGAAGTGGCTACTGGGTAATTAGCAATGCTAATTGTTTACTTAACTGATTACCTAAAGTGAAACTACATCCAGAAAGGCATTATATTGGTATCAGATACCCAACTCCTGTCTTCTTTAAAGGGTTGCTTTTAAAAACTGGCATATCACACACAACAGTTGTGGTCAGCTTGAATTCACCAAATGAGTCACAAACAGAAGCCATGTAGCCTATTTAGCTCTATTTTGACAAACAACAAAGTGGTTTTGGAAATTTTTCACAACACGTCTTTGAAGCAGACACGAACACAAGCCGACCACAGCTGCTTGAAATCCAGCCACCTTTGAAAATACAGAGATTTTCCTTAAAAGTGTCAACTTAATATGTTAGCAATGACAAAACAGTCTGGTTTTAGCTTGGCCTACATGAGCTGACATTTCCCTAAAGCCCATTTGCACTGGAATGACTGACTTACTGACTAAGACCTGCAGGGGTACAGTCAAAAACAAAACTGCTTATAGCCACATTGACCTACATTTGGCCACATCATTCATTGCAACACGAAAAAATGTCTAACGGCAGATTGTTTCTATTATGCTATCAGACATGATGCACTCAGACATAAAGACTTCTACACAACTATGACATTTCTTTAGTGACTGTTGATTAAAATACTTAATGCACATAATGCATCACAATGCTAACTACAGGAAAAGGTCGTACTATTGCTTTACATAACTACACACATTACATAACATAATCTTTTTACTCACTTTCACAAACCACTTGCTAACATCAATGCCAGCCTACTTTCCTCTATTCTCCTCTCCAGCCACTGCAGCTTCCTCACCACAACTTACAGTGATGCAAATCATTAACAGTCCAGTAGCACAGTACAACCGATGCATTTACAAACATGGATACGTCTGAACAACATCTGGATTATCTTTCTAGTTAAAGCGTGATTCATAACTGTTTCTCACAGTTTCCTTTTACTCTTAATTTGCATTTTGAAAACTCAGCATGCTGTGAGTGAACAGAGGCCTGAATGACTACTCACTGATCAAGAATGCAGTTCCAGAGAAAAAACTATTGCCCTGCAAAATAAGCTTACTTACACCACCACCATAATGCTACATTTTTATTATGTTACAGCATTTTAAACTCCATAATTAAATGTCACCTCTTACCCTGAGCACATGAATCCGACTTTACTAAAAGCACAGAACAGTAACTTATGACACTGCATGATTAATTTCAAAGGAAACTTAAATCTACTTCAGTAACAAAGATAATAAGGACTTCCGAAGTTATGGGGATAATTTTAGCACATGAGAAGTACCTCGTACTTTGTTCTGCATTTGAACTGGAAGGTGACTGGCTGAGATAACAGTCTGCTGTCTGATTCCTCTCACAGATAAACTAGCATTTCGAGAATGCACATCCTCATCAACCATGATGATGTTGCATCAGCCACTGTACCGGCGCCGTGAAAGACAAGGCAAAAGTTTTCCCTAAGTGGTTTCATTATGCACATCGTATACAGCGCTATATATAGTGCTAGTCACTGAAAGTGTTAACCAAAAAAGAGGCAAGTTGGTTTTCTTGGTTTCAGTCAATAACTGATTTTTATTTCTGACGCGTTCAGTGAAAAGTGTCAGAAAGTGACTGCAGCCTCTGCTAATCAAAGCACAGGACGACGTGTGAGCAAATGGCAACATCTCATGTTATTGTCAATTTCCACTAACCATTAGAAAATTGTGACAGGGCAATTATGAAGTCAGTCCACACCCTCGCCTCCCACAGCCCTCCTCCTCCTCCTCCTCCTCCTCCTCCTCCTCATCATGAGCTGATGTAGAGAGACATATGTGTTTAGTCTATTAAAAGAGACAGCCGGCGTGCTTTGGGGAGGTGACCCTGGGGCTGGATGACAGCTTCAGTTACACTAACACATGAGCTCTCCACAAGCCCCACCCCCTCTACCCCAACACACACACGAACCTGCTAAACTGCCAACTGAGCTCTACTCCCTCACCTCCAACCTTGAACCCCTAACCTCCCATCTTGGCTGATCTGGCAAGGGAGCACCAGTACGTGTGTGTGTGTGTGTGTGTGTGTGTGTGTGTGTGTGTGTGTGTGTGTGTGTGTGTGTGGTTGTCTGGGAGCAGGAGAAGGGGCTAAATTGAAAATTAAACTACCGAGTAGCCAGTTATGTTGATGGCCACGTTGATAGGCGTCAATCACTCCCGCCTGTTTGCTCTCTCTTTTCGCAGTCTTCCTCTTTCTCACTCTTTTGGCTGATTTAATTAAGTTTAGGAAATGATAGAATAACTGCATCCACCTGTGGCGGTTCACATCGTACTAATCTCTTCATTTAGCTGGCTAACCCCCAGTCTGTAGATAGCTGCACTCACACTGCGGCTGACCTCTCCTGCACACGACTCGCGGGGGGAAAAAGCTCCCTGGGTTGACACCAAGAACATTTAAGAAAAGTTGCTTGCCATCTAAACAATTAGATTAAGACGGATAAAATCTGAGTGTTTCCCAAAAAGGCACGTGATGACAAGTTTCCACAAACTCTGGCTGCGCTTGCAAAAATGACAATATCATTTATAGATGTGATAGTGCTAACAGACTGAAAGCGGTGTCTGAAGTGGACGGTAACAGATGTTAAAGGGATAATATGTAACTTTTAAAACTTTAAAATGTCTAAAAAAAGAACTAGACCTGTGTAATATATTTGTTGTTGATATATTTGTTGACATGTTTCCATCAATTTTCAAAAGTAGAGAAAGCCGTCATTTTTAATCATGATAACAGTTTCAATTGGTCGCCTGTCAATGGCTTCATGCCTTGGTATTATGGTTGTGTCAAAATTCCCTTTTTATCCAGTATTCAGCCACATTTTTACACTACACTTTTTAAATCTTGGTTGTTTTTCACTATATATTTTTAACCGGATGAAGGATTTCAGTCATTGAATGTCGGCTCATAGCCGACGATCTTTAATGTCAAACTGCTTTATTTGGTGTTTGTAGCAGTTTTAATCACCTGGTCTGTTTGTTTTGGAGAGGAAGAAACCTCTGTGGATACTTCCAGGAACAACTGACACCGAGGGAATCCTAACTAAGAGAAGCTGACTGCAATGACGGCGATGGTGGTAAAGACAAGAACCCCCATGATCCCACGCCATTTCATTTGACGGAGAGACCTCTAGCGGCAGAAATTACAAACGGTGCATTTAGGGAACAGAGATTTTTTCTCTGCAGGTGACCGCATCAACTCTTAACTCTGTTACATCATCCATCAAGGGGAAACTCTCTCCTGCAAGGACACACACAGGGCACCTTGAGGCAAGTTTGGGAACTTTACTGAAAACTGGTAAGAGACATTTAGGTAGAGCGTTGAAGTGGAGGGTTCTCATGTCAAGCAGGGACTTCCCCCATGAATAGTTTCCTGCTATAGTGCCCTCAAGCAAGGCATTAACACCTCAAAGTGCTCCACTTATGTCTCCAGCTGCCAGCAGTGCAGCAGTGAAGCTGTATTGGGGGGGGGTGGGGGTGGGTTTAAAGCTGTAACACTGTTGGCTTGAAATGGCAGTGAGAGCTAAATGAAAGATCTGCACTTCAATACCCAGAAATCATGTGAAGTGGCATCAGTAAACTGCACATGACAGCCTCGTATTCACTAACCGGGCTGCTGTGTGATCCAGTGATGATGAGTCCAGTTTTGTCTGGATGGAGTGCACACCCACGAGTTTTTAGGAGGCAATTTGGATTCAGCACAGAAGTTTTTTGTCATCACCTATGTGGGGAGAATACACTCTGCCAGCATCTCTACCAGAAACCAAAAGGTAATGTAGGAAAAACTGTGTGAATCCAAGGCGTCCTAATTAGTGGTGATGCTGTTATAGAACTGTAATTTAACCTGATCACACAGGTAGGGCTGCGGCTGAAAACAATATCATGATTGTAAAGAGAATACTTTCCCATGAGCCAAATAGAAATAATCAAACTGAAAGACAATAGTAAATCTATAAGCATTACAATGTGTTCCACTTATATCCAATGCATATTACAGAAAAGACAAAAACTTGTAAAACTCATGTTTTCTTGTTTAATCAAGAGAATCATTCATTTATAAAGCAGAATTCTGCAAACCAACAACACAATATGATCATATCATCACTCTACCATTCCACTTACAGTCAATAAAATGGACCACATCTACTTTAAATTGCTTATTCAATCCAACCAGTGGATCAAAAACCCCTAAATATTCAGTTGACATTTACATAAAACACAGAAACGCAATATTTTGAGACGTTTCAACCAACAAATGTTGACATATTTGTTTGATAAATGGTTGTTGATTTCCCGTTTATCATATAATCAGCTGATCAACCCCAACAGCCAATCCAAAACATTGGTGTACTTTTACTTTAAAATCGTGCAGAGTGCAAGTCAACTTATCAAGAATATAACAGCTTAGGACACTGACAACCACCTTTGATGTCAAACCAAGTAAATAGTTAAAAGTAAAAAACTTCCTCTCAATAAAAGATAATTCCCCAATGAGCCATTCTCTATTGTCCGTAATGCTGCTTATCATGTCCTGTTATATTAGCCATTTGGTTGACAACGCATTACCCACTTTAAGCCTGGAGGTTAAACCCACTGAAGTTCCCTCCGAGTTGGTGCCACATATGACGCACAGCATGATGGAGGGAAAGAGAAAGGAGGAAAAAAAAAAAGAAACAAGAATGACAACAATGTGAAAGAGAGAGAAGGGTAATGACGGGCTCCACTTTTTGCGGAGACATCATGCATTTCTCGGGTATTTAAGCGCGAGGGGCTCTGAGGGCTTAGCATTTCCGTAAGGCTGAGGCCTGCGTTTTGACTGGGAGAGAAGAGACCAATTAGGCCATTAATGTGAGTGCTGACGGGTGGATTACTCCCCTGGCTCGCCTGCCCCTTTAAAAAACAGGCAGGAATAACAATAAAGCCAGTATTAACCCAGCTCTTAAAGGGACAGCTGGGGAGGGGAAGGCAGGGAGTTTGTCTCGGAGTTCTCATCTCAAACATACTGTACGATGTAATTCTCAGGGGTCTTGGCGTCACAGTCTAATGTCCTTCACAGCTGGCTTCACATGTTCGAAGCTGCCAAACAGGCTTTTTTACACTTCCTGGGCCCTTTGTTTGAACCCTGGACTTGGGCTTCGGAGACTATTGTTCACTCGCATAGGAAGTTTTGTGTTTTCAATCAACAAGCGGTACCTTGAAGTTTCAAGGAAAACGGAACACACAGTTGACCCAGCCACGCACCGAGTACACAAGTTCACATGCATGCCCTGATATGGATACAATACAAATTCACACAGTGTGCCAACACCGAGGGACGCTGAGTCTGGTGCGTTTCTGCTGTATTCCTGTATTTCCAGGTTTACAGTTACAGGCCAAAGGTCAAAGGTGAGGGGTCGTGGCATTGCACTTCTAACAATGATGCAGGTGCACTATTCAGCTCCAGTCAGCTGCAGCGCATGGACATCCACCCCATCACTCAATTAAGAACACAGATCAACAAACACACACACACACACACACACACACACACACACACACAGATGCATACATTCACATGCACTCGTGGTCATGACCACCCTTTGGACCCCATGTAGTTGGGGTATTCTCTTACGGAGCTGGGAATAGGAGCGAGGAATCCGAGCGGTGCTGCCGTCCCGGGGACAAAAGGCGGGGTGGCCCCGGGGCTCATGCTAAGGAAGCTCCAGGTTCGGCCCCTGGACCTCGAGGTCCTTGAGGAGCCCCCTTCAACAGCCAGGTGTTCCAACAGGAAAGACTTTGTGGAGCTGTTGCTGCGCACACTGGAATGGATGAAGTAAGAAAAGGTCCGGTTTGGTGGTTCTGTAAAGTTTTCACTTTCATGTATTGTTTTCACAATGTGCACATTGTGAAGGACCACGATAAATAAACATGCTACAGTGTCGACAATTGAACAATCAACATGGATTTTAAGGTCAATATTGGAAAAAAGAAAAGTAAAGAACAAAAAGAAAAGGGAAAAAATTATATATCTAACCCATGGGATAGTTGGCTCATGAGAAAGCACTATAAAAAGGCAAAATTATTTCTAAAAATAGTACAAATTAAATCCCATGATGCATCATAGGGACTGTTGCTGGATGAACTTGTCATATTCTTGCCTTTCCTTACTAGTGTTAACACTAATATGCATTTTATTTTGTTGATATTTAAAAAACCTTAAGAGTCAGTGGTGACTCCAGAGGCAGGTGTGACCAGGTGCTGACCCACAACTCCTCTGGGTCATTCCCACAGTCCTTCACAGGTAACAGGGTCATGTCGCCCGCTCTGGCTGGTTCCTCCACAGGCTAAAGTTGAGGTAACATGAGTGTTCATCGCACAAAGCTCAACTCTTTATGTGCTGATGCCTGGAGAGGACAGATATAACATCTGCACCACCTGACAGACATTACCTTTACACACACACACACACACACACACACACACACACACACACACACACACATAGTGTCCATATATATATGATCAGGGGTTTAACAGAAAGACAGGATTTGAAACAGCTGGTATTGACTTAATTTAGCCTTACAAGTGCGGTGTCCACTGCAAAGCATTTCAGTCCAAAAGTCTTTGAGTGCAGTTCGTGCAGACACTTCAAACTCCCCGTATATTAAAAATAAATTATATCCGCTATATTTCAAAAGCCCCGACTTCCTTCTCTCTGGTTCCAGGAAAACATATATCACAGCCGGTGTCCACGGCCAGAACCAACAGCGTCTGTTTGCCCGTCTGGGTCAGCCTGGACCCACGCCCAGGTCAAAGGTCAAACAATCAGTCCTCATCTGCTCTCTCTCTCTCTCTCTTTCTCTCTCTCCCTCTCTCTGATTATTCCTCTCAGTTTTGCTTTTGGGTAAATCTTAGGTTTCGTTACTCAACATAAACTTCACTGCTTGTCTTGCTCCCACATAAAGAAAAAATTAGGGGCGTGTAATGACTCAGAAGTGAGATGTCAGCTGCACCTACTTCCAATAGCGGGAATATGTATGACATTTAAGTGACCCTTTAAAAAAAATTTTTTAAAAACCATTAAATGAAATAACTTTTAACGTGGGTGGTATAGCACCACAGATAGACAGTGCAGTTCGGCTTCTGTTATCCTGTTTGACACCATTCTCACAATCTGCAGTATGAGTACTGCATATCTATATCTGCAGTACTGCTGCATCAAAAACAAAAAAGACGAAAAACTAAGAGGTATTTAGAGGTAGTACACAACATTATGTTTTATTTTATGCTTTAATCTTGTCTTTCTATAAGTGATAGTTTCACTTTTTCAAGCACGATCAAAAGAAAAACCTGAATGCCAGAAAAGAACGTCAGTAACCGGATAACAAGTTATAACGATGTTGCAATGTACAGTGCCAATATTTTCTCAAGGTCTCTATTTCTACAAAATCTGCACATGGCAGCTATGGTATGATTAAAGTTAGGTCAAGGTTAGGCATCTAAAACTTTTAGAAAAAAGTCAGATAGTGAAACATAAACTGTAGGTCTGCAAACTCTTGAAACTTGGAGGTTGCTTCATGCACATCTGCCTTGACCGCCAGACCTTTACTTTCTACCTCACTGCAGAAAGAGCAGACCGCTTCCTGCAGCGTTGATACTGGATCTAAATTCTGACGTAAGTAAACATCCTATATGAAGATAATTCCTCTTGATTCTCGGCTTAAAAAAAACTTGAAATGAAAACGTCTGCAAAAGGTTTTAGTTCTCTTTCTTCATCAGTTTGACCTGCCCATGACTCGTGTGACACATGTGCAACTTGTGATGAAAGGTTGTGAGTACGTAACGCTGCACACTAATGGATCACAACTCAAAAATGGTTGATAAGCAGCTACAGTCACCTCTTGCTAAGAAGTTGCTCTGAATGTTGTACAATTTCTGGAGACTTTTCTAAACCTGTCAAAAGGGTAAAACCCCTCTTGTAATAAATCAGATAAACCTTTAGTGTCATCTTTGTAATCTGAGCAAGGGTCCTTGTGCCCCTGGCCTACTCTACTGTACGTCTGGCACGGGACAAATCCCAGACTCCAGGCTGAAAACACAGACTCTGTAACCCCTAAACTCTACTTTCCACTCGCGTCCTTAAAAATGCACCAGTCCTCGATCCACTTTATCCGAGAGTTATGGCTCGCCGGCTAACACCTGGCTCTGCTAGCGTGTCATATCGCGGCTAATCGTATTAGGGTAATCGCTCCCAGATCAGCACATCCACGCTGACCCCCGCACGACCCTGTGACCCGGCCAGGGAACCCTCACGCGGGGATCAGACTGTGAACTTATCTCCCTCAAAACCAGACCCCACCTTCACTGTTGCTTAGAGGGACACAAGCACGGGGAGGAGACGATAGGAGGGTGTACGGATATGACTAGATTCCTCCGGGGGGGGGGGGGGACCAAAAACGACTGTTATGTTATGAACTGGTGGCACTTTGGTTGAACCCTTTCCTGCAAAAAAAAACTCTGAGGTGACATGATGATTTCATGACTGATCACTGAGGGGCCAAATAATAAGAATAATTATGCTGAATTCTTTGGAGAGAAATCTAATCAAGCTGGCGTCTCTGCGGGTCTATTCGTGGCTCTGTAACCTAAAAGAATTTGAGAAACCCTGCTGTCTTTTCTCTCTCTTTCTCCTCACCTCACCTCGCTGCCTTCCTCATTTTCTCTCTGTCATCTGTCAGGCAGCTCAGTTCTTGGCACTCGTACCACCTGCTCAGGACCCGCTGGATTTCTCTCCTGCAAAAGAGCTTTGCACTGTGCCGCAGCCAAGGTTGCTCGCATCTGCCAGCCTATTTCCCTTTCTCTACATTTAGCTCAGTCATCTTCTTTCCACTCCACAGTTGCTTTTTCCTCTTATCTACGAAGATCTCTGGTGTTTTGTATCTTTAAATCGGCATCTCCTCTCTGTCATCGATTTATTTGCATTTCTCGGTCTTCTGTTTATCTATTAGTTTCAGGTTATCGCCGTTAATCTCCGAGCTTTGCTTTCCAGATGAACCTGCTCTTGACTGACAACTGCTCCATCACTGCTTTAAGCCACTATCAAGCCCTCGATCATGAATTTCTCATGTTTAATATTCAATACTGGAAACGTATTTCTTACATGTCATGTGTTTTAAGGGCAGCACCTACGGATTATTGAGACTATTGATTACTGTAATGGGAGGATTAGTTTCCGATATATGTTTTGGTTTGTAGAATACAAGATTATTCCTTCAAATGTCTTATTTGGTCCGACAAACAATTCAGAATGCAAAGATATTCAATTCACTATCACATAAGACAAAGAAAAGAAAGAAAGTATTCACTTTTAAGAAGCTTGAGCCCAGAAATGTAAGATATTTTCTCTTAAAAAGGTCCCATATTGTATAAAGAGAGATGTCCATGTCTTTTTGGTTATAAAGCAGGTTTAGGTTCCACTTTAATACTGTGAAAGTATGAGCCTTAAAACGAGCCGTCAGGACTTCTTTAACTTTGTGATGTCACAACAAAGCAGTCACAGCTCTCAGCTATGACCCAAGCCCTGCCCACCTGGACCCACCATCCAAGCCTGGCAGGATTTGAGTGTTTTACCTGAAATCTGCTATATTTTTATTCAGTCACTAAATAAACAGTCAGCCTATCAAAAGAGAGGCTCAGAGCCTCCTTACCTCTGATTGGCTCATGGACCTGTTGCTTCTAGAGCTCCAGAGAGAAGCCTGAGAGAGGAGATCTAAAACTACATGGAGTTGCTTTTTCGTTCTTAAAACCACACTTCAAATAAAACACCTTTAAAATATGACTTACAGGATTAATTGATAGTTGCTAATTAGTTTTCTGTCAATCAACAAATAATTAATAATTTCAGCTGTAATGTATTTATTTATTTTCATTTTAAAAATGTCAAATCTAATCAGACACGTTCAAATATTGCACTTTTTTTTTTTTTTGCTCAGTTTCTGTTTTTCAAATTATTAACTCCGACTTAACCACTGAACTAATAAACATTCGAGCATCAAAATGAGCACTCTGCAGCAGTCAGCTGATTTTGGCTGTCTGTGCCACGGCACTGTGTGGACAGATCCTGCCAAGCCAAACACAACACAGGCAACGACCAGCGAGAGCCTTCATTCATTTAGGAGCCGAATGCACCGCCGTGGCCCCCGCCGCCTCCCTCTCTTCCTCTTTCTCCTCCCCTCTTTTTCGCTGTCGTTCACTGTCCCAGTGTGCGATGAGGGGAGGGTAGGGGGGGCGGTTGTGGGGAGGGGGGAGGGGGGGGGTCAGGCGGCGGTTACTCAAATACAGTGAGCTTAGCCTCTCCACACTGTCCATTAACTATCAAAACATGTGTGAGCGCAGGCCAGGATGAGAGCGCCCTGCTCTGGCTGCCATTGTTTTTCTGCCTGTGTTAACTTTTTATTTTAAGCTTTATTTATACAGGGGAAAGTTGAGCAAGCAACATGTACTTTTCCAGCAAAAGCCTCATATTAATAACACGTCTACGTAGATGTACAGTGCATTAACAACCCGCCTGCGCAGCTTTTCTGGGGCAATTAGCAGTTAACCATTGAAGAAGCCAAGCTGCTATAACTTCGATATTGATTATTGCTATTGTGGAAAGGAGGGTCAGGGTCAGTGCGACTAAATCTCTAGTATTCAGATTGTACTGCTTTCATGTGTTTTTGTTTTATATTTATGAAAATAGGGGTAAATAGAATTTTTTCATGTTTTGAAGAGCGTTAAAAAGTGACACTTGAGAATTAACATCATTTGTCTTTCCTGTAATAATTCCCAGTTATGCTACAGACTTTGTTACGAACCCACTTGTATATATTTTACATATTTACACAAAAGAAATTGTTCAAATCCTCAGAAGATAAAACTGAAAGTGGTTAAGACATTTTTTAATGATTAATCTTAACTCATCCTCATCCAAAATTGAACTGATGTTGTTCACACAAACCCTTCCCGGAACTCGTGTCTTCACTTCACAATATAAATATTCCTATTCCCAACAATTAATTGTTTTCAGCCTCTTGCTTTGCTCAAGCGTTGGTGGCTCCATCACTGGGTACTCCATTGGTCTTTATTTTGTGATGGTTTTGTGAACCTGATCAGAGCCACAAGTGGAAAACTCATCAGACTAACAAAAAAGTTGTTCTGTACGCTTCAAGTGTTGCTGGAGTTTTGACCCCTTCAGACCTTCTGGTCATTATCCAAGTTTGTTAAACTCTACTGCTCCCCTACAACTATCACTAACTTTAAACCCGACGATTAGACAATGTGTGAGTTTGATCACATTTTCTACCTTAACTGGGTCTGGATTCAGGCTGGTACAAAAGCTTTCAGAGGAGATAAAAAGAGTATATACTCATGGGATGTATACGCTTATCTGTCTCCTCAGCCCCTCAACCCCAGTGGCCATAATACTAAACATGGCAAATGGCAGCCATTTATCTCCATGAGCGAACTAATGGAGAACTACAGACTGTGGGCACTGACAGGTTTATATTGCTGATATTCTGCCATTCCTTTGACTGCATTAGCGTTTTCAACACCAGACTTTTAAATCTTTTTTATGAACGGCATAAAATGTCAGATCTGGCCAATACATCTCTATATGAGCCCTCTAAAGTTCCTTTTCTCTGTGTGCAGACAGACATGCCGTGCTCCCTGCGCTGTCCCCACTTCCGATCTCTCTAATGTTTTTCAGTCATAATAAATCTGGCCCTGACTTTCTAAAGCAAACAATGCTGTGGGGACTGAGTCCTCCAATAACACTTTGTCAGTTCCAATCAGGCCTGAAATATGACTCAACTGTCTGTGCCTCCCCCTGCTCAAAGTCCTCCCCTCCACCCCCATTTCCTCTCTCTTGCCCTTTCTCCCTCTGATATCCCTTCCTTAGGCCTTGCAAGCTCTTACACTTCTTTCCTGACCCATCCAACAGTCCTTTTCCCAGTACAGTTATTAATATCTGCAGGCAGCTGAATTACCCCGGTCTGATAAATAAACACGACAGACAAGTATGTAGACACCCAAAAATTGCAATCCATGTGTTTGTTGAATGTCTCATTCTGAAACCATGGGCATTAATATGCTGCTACAACAGCCTCCAGTCTTTCAAGAAGAATCCTTTTCCACACAATTTTAAAATCTGGCTGCAGATTGGCTCCCAAAGGCGTTGGATGGGATAGAAGTCAAGTTACTTTGCAGGCCAACCATGGTCTGCCATTGATCTTGCTTTTGTGTGTCCATGTTAAAGGCTTGGGTTGGGCTTTCCCCAAATTGTTGCCACAAAGTTGGAAGCACACTGTTGTCAAAAAAAAGTCACGGATTCCATTTACACTTCATGGGGAAATCGGATAACTACCAGCTATCAAAAAAAAACTTACATCTCCCTTCTCAATGCATGCAAGAAGCATTCAAGATCCAGTTGTACAAACAACCTCTGGAGGTGGTTTTGGATGCAGTCTAGCCAGATGCTGGAAACGTGAAAATGCATCAGTCTCTCCAAGATGTATATGTAAACTTTACTCCTTCCAAGTCTAACTACGTCGGTATGTGGTAGAATTAGCCACCAACAGCATCTGTCTTGTGTTAGCTATAATAATTGCTAAGTTGCTATTTTAATTTAGCTGTTAAAGCAACAAAGAGAAAGCAGATCAGCGACTTCAACACATTCAGTCATACAGAGGTCGTTACAAACTCTGATCCCCAGTCAGTGAGTGCCACCACTGAATGATCTGTGAAGCTAATGACACTGAACAGGGATCAGTGTCATTAACAACCTCTGAAGACAAAAAAAACTCTTGTCTCACTTGTATTGTGAGTGCTCCATGGTTTTGTGTTAGCTTGTAGATAGTTCTGAGCAACCACGATAAACTTTGACTGCTGCAACTAAACTACTAAGTTATTCTTTTAGCAGTGTTTTTGGCAGTTACAAAACAACTTCAGGTGCCCGACCGCAACCCTCTGAGACTGAATGGGGTGAGCCTGATTTGCATTCAGCTTAGGAAAACCAAGGTGGATGCAATCAGATTTATGATGTGGTCAATGGAAATGCATTTATGTGGCCAAGTGTAAACTAAAGTGCATGAAATTCTGAATTTGCATCTGTATTTTCTCCAGATTCAAGACACTTCAACACCCTGTTTACACCTGTCATTTCAACTGTTTTGTATCTAGATCAGATTTCAATCCGTCTTGGATGCACTTAGCTTTTTTGACATCTGATAGCTACCCAATCCAATGTAGAGCCAATGTAATGCCTGTAAGGAAAAATTGTGAAAGGGGAACAAACTGCAAGTGTAATGTGAAGAGAATCCCTCGTAGTTACAGTTAAGATCCCTTAACTGGAACTTTGGGACTAAGCCCAAACCATGAAAACCACTCTCAAGCCAAAGCTGTGTCCGCATACTTTTGGCCATGACAATTTTGCATGATTTCACTATCCATAACAGTGATCTGCAGCAGAGTTCCTCTCTATTGGCAGGTAAAGAAAATAATCTTCCTTGTAAATTTCAATTGCCTTGAACACTTCTACCTTTGTAGCTACGCTTGAACGAGTCGACCCCGCATATTTATTTGTTGCGCTTTCTTTTTAGTGCGTTAGCCCACGGCCATGCTAATCAGAGCTGCTACACCCCCTCGAGCCCAACCCCTCCATCCCACACAGAGACTGAGGGAAGCCATCAGTAGCGATGCCCGGTCAACCACAGAGCGAGCATGTTCTCTTCACGCATGATTAACGCTGTTGAGAACGGGGGATAGACCACCTCAAAGAGAGAACTGCCCCGACTTCAAAGTCTCACCACTGAGAAAGAGACTCTGTCCCTGAGTGTGCAACCCCCCCCCCACCTTCCACACACACACACACACACACACACACACACACACACACACTTACACACACACACTCTCCCTTAAAACCTAATATAACATGGCCTCAACTACCCTTGTAAACACACATGCATGCGCTCACACTCATACACGGAAATGTAAAGAGTGCTTTAGGGAGGGTTTTAACTGGTATTATTGGTGAATGATTGACCGGTGGTGATGGAGTGCAACCCTGCTCCCTTTTTACTATTTCAGTGCGAGTATCAGCTTGTGTCAAACTGTCTAAACTTTACTTTCTGATCAAATACATTCTCTGTTTGCATAACAAGATTTAACTGATACGAGTCTGTAGTTCTACAAAGTGCACCAAGCACAGAACAACTCGTTGGTACGTCTGAATATCTCAATTTTCTTCATCTTTCTACGTGGGTTGAGAGCCCCCTCCTGCAGCTGCCAAGTTAAAGCAGTGTGAGGAAACTTTACAAAATGGTGACCAAAGATGGTGAGAAGTCCATTAGTAGGACGGACTGCGAAACGAGGAGATCACGTTACAGTCCAAAAAAAGGAATATCCTCTAGGTTAAAATGTCCCTGTTGAGTAATAGGATTTATAACTGAGTGAAGTGACCTGGAGATGTAGTAGCCATTGTAGTAGTCATAATAAGAGACGGTCAGATTCTCTAACAGGCCAGAGAAATAAACGCCTCAGTGCACTGAAACTGTCGTCTTTTTGTTTTCTTTTCTCGTTTTTCTTCCACCTGTATAATAAATTGCCTTTTCACTGGTTGGACATATTAAAAAACTCATGAAACTTTGCACACGCATCTGGCCTGCTGAAAATTTACCTATTTCATGAGTCTCACACAAGGATGTGGCCAAATGGCTCGATAGCGCCCCCTTGAAAATTTCAAAAGTGCCCTTCCTATCCCCACAGTTTCACCTACATGCACAAAAATCAGTAGACACATGAAACCTGCCAAGATGTACAAAAAAGCCTCTTGCACCCATAGCCTAAAACCAACAGGAAGTCTATTTTGAATTTAATTTGCAGCTATAAAATTGTAGTTTTTAAAAAAATGCTTTTTGCTAAAGATCCTACAATCGAATAGTTCACCGTTGACAGATGTTTTAAATGCCGTTATGACACCTCACCTTTCAATGAATTGTTGCAAGAGGCTGATGATTCATAGCTGTCTGAAATCTTAATTTACTCACCATAGCATACTCAGTACTACTGAGCCTTTATTTAGTAATGTAACATAACAGGTAATAAATGAACAGGTGAGTCATTCTGGATAATCTCAAAATATTTCATGAACCATCAACAAATGAGTCACAATAAAGAGTTTCGCAACAAACTGATTTCCGACTACAAACTGTGTGTTAACGCAAAGATTTTAGATATGGCAATTACGCAGTAGAACAGATGTGTTTTATGTGATAAAATAAACAGATCATTGTTTTACTGGTTAATTGGAAACCAGCAGTTGCCATTTTAGTACAAATTTTATCCAAGCCGTTATTGAAAACACCATAAAACGTATATATTAAAAAGACCTTTCGGATGTCATAGATGTATATTATTGATCAGTTACCCAAACAAGTACTTCTTAGTTGTTTTTTTTGTCTGATTCACACCTATCTCCCAAAAGGCCAATATCAGCAAATTAAGTACAAAACATGTGCTAATTGCAACCTCCACCTCCATCACATGAATTAATGATGAGTGCCTCATAATGAAGCTGGCAGAAACACAGGTCAACTCACATTTCCTCGAAAGCTTTAACTAGTGAGGTGTGTGTGTGTGTTCGGCATGAATGTGGAATTTTGCCCCAGGCACAACGACTGACGGCGCTCCCACTTTAAACCCCCATCAATAGGGACACAGAGGGAGAGAAAAGGGAACAAGGACGAGTGTTACACCTTTACCTGACAGCAGAAAACCGTCATAATGCACCACTCATGATACCATTTGAATAAATAAACAGTACAGGCTTTTTGTATGTGGTTATGGTGCGTGAGTTTGTGTTGCCTTCCTCCTGTTATGGGCCTCTATCCAAACAAAACTTCAGTTACTTAGAGTTTTCTGTTAAGCTTGTGGGATTATTACTGGATGTACAGGTCAGACATGTAATGTATCCTTCACCGTTTCTCCAGGAGGAAATGTTTTGTAGAAGTCCTAATACTAAGGAAGCTTTTAAAGTGCGTCTCAATGGGAGGTTATGTCAACCAGCCAACGTGTCAGGGCCGTTTCTTCCTGCCAAAACTAGTCCTTTTATGTAGATATATTAAGAATGATGTATATTTTTGGCCAAGCTGTAACATTTTCATATAAGGTTTTCAATGAGACAACCCTCCCAACCATGAAAACTCACCCAGCACAGCAGTTTCCTCACCCGCATACCCTCCCCTCATCTCCCTTTTGACATAACAAGCTAAACATTCAAGCACAGCCAATCAGATTCGAGCACCACACTTCCTGGATTATGACACTCCACCCAGTTCTTGCAGAGAGGACGGTGCTTACATAACCTCTCACCTCTCTAATGCATTAATTGAGGAGGGGGGGGCATGTGTGGATCCATTTAGTGTGATGGAGAGTGTTGGTAATTGCCCAGTGACCCACATGTTCTTTTTCACCATCGCCCCCTCGTGCCACCAAGACCCTGACCTTCTGCTTCCGAAGCTGCTGCCATATTGTGTTGTCGTCCCTCCCACAATAGTTTTAGACAAAAAGTGCTAATTTTGTGCAGCTACTTTACTTTTACTTGACAGTTTTCCAGATTTTCCCTTGTTAATACTCAATAAATCTAGGTTTTCAGCAATTTTAAATGCGGGCAAATCAATATTTTGAAAGAAACCAATATTGATATTTGAAAGTTACAAAATTATGACAACAAAGTAGATGCTGATATACTTTTTTTTTTTTTTTTTTTTATACATAAACACCCAAAATTCATTCAACTTTTTGGACAAATTGGTTTTTATAAAGATGTGACCAAGATATTTAGTGAGCAGACCGTTTTACTGTTGGAAATTGTATCTGTGTCTGAATCATCCGTCTGAAACCCGCAGAGGTCAGAGGCCTGTCTGAGCAGACATTTTCCATTTCATCTCCAGTCTAAATTTGAACATGCTGGTTGTTTTTGTTTGGCTGCCGCAGGCATACACATACCCAGCCGGTCTGCGTGGCCGCCTGCGCAGGGATGTTTACGAGTTACAGCGAGGGCAGAAAACATGTGTCAATATTGATTATCATAACCGAGTCCCGGAGAGCCCGTCGATCAATTAGCCGTCGGCCTCCGTCTCGATTCAGACATAGCAATAACAAACCTCTGAGAGAAGGAACTCAACCTTGCCAATTAATGACAGCTTTATTTTCCTTTGCACGGCATGGATGTTAACCACCACCAACACACACACACACACACACACACACACACACACACACACACTCATGCAAGTATGATAGTATCAAGGAGAAGAAAAGGGAACAACTGAAAGAAGAAAATCACGACAAGGGGAATTGTTATAGAAGGAATTGTTTATATTGAAGGCGTAAAACATTTTAACTGCAAAGATTTGAAGTCATCAGCACACACACACACACACACACACACACACACACACACACACACACACACACACACACACACACACACACACACACACACACACACACTTTCACCACATTCTACACAGTCACTCAATCCTATTATGAGTGTTGGCAGAGTGGTCCCGTGTGGCCTACTCTTGAGGACAGCCCCCATGGGATCCAAAATGCATTAAGAAATTAATGTTCACCCTGGGATCCTTCCAAAACCCCAGACTTAACCTGTGACTGTGTGTGTGTGTGTGTGTGTGTGTGTGTGGTGTGTGTGTGTGTGTGTGTGTGTGTGTGTGTGTGTAGAAAATGGGAGTCCGAATGAGTCAGGAGGTTGACCACTGAGGTCAGTAATTGATAGGCCCTCTTGTCGATCCCCCCACTTGGCGCCTTCTGTTGGCCAAAGACAACTGGCCTTAAATAGCAATCTAAAGCAAACAGTCCTCACCATCATGACTCTTTCTCAAGTCAGAAATCAGTCATAAAAACACACATTTAGGCTTTATGTGCCTCCTAATCTGGATGTACCAAATGATTGCTGCGCAGAAACAATAACAACAGAAAACAGAATGCCGGGTCCGACAACAGGAAGTTGACTCTCAGATACGATCTCTGGATTCTGGTTTGTAACAGTCAACATGGCAGCACTAATAATAATGGGTGGCAGTAATTTGTAGCAGTAATATTTTAGGGACAGAAATTGGATTGATTGTGTTGTGTTTGTGTTGGCTGCGCAGCTGGGAATTTATGGGGTCACTGATTGTTGTTAATGGATATTTTTGAGAAAATAATAGCCATGTTTCTTGGCAAGGGCAGGGAAACAAGGCTGTGGAGCAGAAGTAGTTTCATGTTTTTGGCTTTTTCTGATTGTATTGACGTCATAATATAAAGTCTTAAAAACATCAACTAACCACATACTCACTGATTTAGTGCCACTTACTTTTAATGGCATAATTCTTAACATAAAATCTTGACCACTGGACTTTGGAAACCCATTATCGCTCCAAATATTTATGTACTGATGACACTTTAACTGGTAATTAATTGATATATTACCATTTTTAGACTCAAACATTCGTATATCTGCAACATGTGGACATCATCCAACATTTCATCATTGAACAAAGACATAAAACACAGCTTCTTCTCAGTGAATCTTCAATATAAATTCTTCCTACACATCTGCATTAATAATATCTCATACTAAAGCACATGTTTTTTCTGGCCCAGCTCTACAGACCTTATAGCGGAGACCGCAGTTAGGTCAACACAACTCACTGACCGGGGCTTGTACTGCTTTCCCCTTTAATCTGCATCTTAACGCGGTTAATAGCTAACATACACATATGTGCACATGTTTGCACAAACAACCTATGCACACATTTTGACATTCCCACAAGGAAACCAAAGCCGCCTCAGGAGTGACTGTTGTCTGCCCGGCGAAGACACACGACACAACCACCTCCATGTTTGTCTTGGTTTTTGTGTTATATTAAAGCAAGGAATAGAGATGCCCCAAAAAACAAGTTTTTAGAGTACAAAGGTACATTTCCATGTGTTGTTTGATTATAGATCAGGTCTAGCTTCTATCTTAATACTGTGAAAGTATCAAAGCCTCAGTCCACAGAGAAATGCACACAGCCTGTATTCAGAAACTGAGCCTTAAAACCAGCCGTCAGGACTTCTGGAACTTTGTGATGTCACAACGAAGCAGTCAGCCACTCCCCAAGCCACTAACACTGACCTGTTGTTACTAGAGCTCCAGAGAGAAGCCTGAGAGAGGAGATGTAAAACTACACTGAGATGGTTTTTGGTTATTAAAACCACAAATATATCTTCTTATGAATCAACACTAGTTAATGTAAAATAAGGGACCTTTAAATGGTATTTGTATAATGTTTTTACTGTAGAAGCAAAGTAGAGGTTTCTGGCACAACTTCACCTACTTCCAAGGTACATAGAGAAAGAAAAAAGTCATCAATCCCGACCCAGATGAAGGCCACAAACCGAAACGTGTCGGTGTAACAATAAAATTCTCATGTATACTGCAAGTGTAGGTGGAGTTTTGACCTTTTTATAATGCTTTTACTCAAACCACAGATTCACACACAACACTACAAATTCAGCATCTTGCCAAAAGGACGATACAACAAGTGGAAGAGCTGGGGATCAAACTTCTACCTACCTTTATTGACATGCTAATATACAACCAGAGACAAGTATACAAAATAGAAACATGATAAACGGACAACACACCAATACAAACCAGTCCCTTAATGCCATGAGTAGGAGGTATACAATGACTGCAAAAAATAATGAATAATAAATGACTAAAACGAATTAAACGGTCCATAAAAAAGCAAAATAAACACCAAGTGGCTTACAGTTACAACATGTCATCAAGTGCATGTTCCTCAAATCCAACTCCAAAAAAATACAATTTTGAGCACCGCCTGTCTCGCAGCTTGTTCAGTCGGGCATTGTGTATCCAGCCTAAAGTCAATGTTTGGAACTTTAACAATGGTGGTGGAAGTGCAGTTAAGCTCCCGGACTTTCTTTATAAAACCTAACCTACATTACAGCTATTTCACACATGCAGAGGAGACCTGCACACACTCCACTGCTTCTCAAAGGCAAGAGCAGCACAACTCTGAGCAGCAGAAGTTTCACCCGTGTGAACGCAAATGTGAGCTTTTAGAAATAGACTGCTTTCAAATTGGCCATTTGTGTGCGTCTCCGTCTTCTTATTGACTCAAATCCTGACTGAAGGGAGAAAATAACACTCTGGCTTGTTCACATATTAAGAGTAAATTCTCTTGCATGTGGTCAAACTGTGAAATTCAATCACAAGACTTTATGTATTTGCAAAGAAAAAAGCCAAATACCTCACAAAAACTTAGCAGCCTGGACTGTTTCTGTGTGTGTTTGTGTGTGTGTGCGTGTGGCCATATTTCAGTCTCTCTGCGGTCTGTTCATATTCTAATCAGTATGTTTCCTGCTTGCATTGATCAGGGCCTGATAACCACCACTCCTACATGGTGTCTCCTCAGCAGATGCAAGAGGCAGATAGAGGGCCGAAAGAAAGAAACCAAATGAGAGGCTACAAGGCTGCAAAGGATGAGAAAATATATCTCTGAAACACACGGTTCTATTGCACAAATGCTTTTCACATGCCAGATTTAAATTTTCTTTTTTATCAAAACGTGGCAATCGATGAATTGTGCACGTCTCAGATCAAAAATGAAAGGTAAGGTGGATATCAGTTTTCTCATATAGGTGATAAAGGTGGATCTTGGTCTGTTGACGTCCAAATGATGGTAAATGATGCAGGCCACTTCCTGCTGATTGAGAACAAAAACTTTCATTAATTTCTCAAACAAGCTTTTTGTATGCGACAGTTACTGCAATCCTTTATTCAAATCCTAACCACAAGTTGCGCTGATCAAAACAAGAGTTTCGGTGGAAAGTTTGCGTGTTTCAATCATCATCAAAGACTAAAATTGTGAAACTTGTTTGTCCGTCTTTGACCAGAAAAAGGTTCAAATCTTTAAAAAACAAAAACACTGAAATCTTGCACCAAATGTTGCTTCCTCCTGTCAAAACCTTTTCCATTCACATCCTGCGTTCGTCTATGAGTTGCTTCAGAGACGAGACATGAATGAAATTCAAGTAAATTTTTGTACGTCTTTGAAAATTTCTGAATTTTAAAAACACTGATTACAAGCACAAAATGTCGGCTTCTTTTGTCCATTCACATGTTGTTTCAGAGATTAGACATGACTAAAATTTTTAAACAAAACCCTCATTTTTTTTTTTGTACATTTTTTTGGTTTTGCAAATAGTCAAAAGGAAAAACATTTAAATCTATAAGAAATTAGCTTCTTTTGTCAAAACTTCTTTCCATTAACGCCTCACACAAGTGCTGTTTCAGAGACGAGACATGAGGAGAACTCTCAGAGACAGTCAGAAAACGTTGGCTTCCTCTGTCAAAAACCCTGTCACACTCACATGTGATTTTAATCTAAATAACCTGCAGTTTGTCTGTACAACTTCTCGCAAACGTCTGAATCGAGAAAATCACAACACTATTGCGACGATGGGAACAGGAACCCTGACAGCTGGAGTTGCTGAAAAAGAAAAATAGAAAGTCAAAGAGCTTTAGCTTCTTATCTGCTCAGGGCTCGCGAGCTGTGGGGCTTCATATGTATGTATGCTCATGTGAAGCCATTACATGGGGAGCAGGCACGCTAACATCTCTGCTGTACCAGAACGACTGACTATGTAATACTCTACACCTCTTCCTGTTTCCTATCGATTTCAATCAGTTTAGGCTAACACGTATCCCACACCTTCCACAATCACATCTGCACTGTGTACATACGGTTACATACATTTTATTTGAATGCATATTCGTTCCACATAGGAGCCCCACCAGCAGTGTGCACAGCTACTGCACCACACTGGGTGTAATTTAATGAATCCAAACAGTATTTGTGATAAAAAAAATAAAATAAAAAAAAGCCAATAGAACGTCTGCACTTTCTTATTGTAATGTTTTGTGGTTCACCCATTTAAAATGTGCTTATGAATGGTAATTTAACTTTCAAAAGAGCAGACACAAAACTAACAAACCTGACTTCAATCAGAGCCCATTTAACATGTTTGCACCATGTATTTTCATGGAGACTTCCAAACATGAAATTCTGTATTTTCTGCATTTCAAAGTGCCTGGTCTGACTGATTACTGTGTAAGCCAGGGGTTTGCATTTCCATGCCACCTTGTGTGACTTATCAAAAAGAAGAAAAAAAAAATGTTAAAGATATTCATACATTTTATGTGTCACTTTATAGTTTGAATAAAATAAATGTAAAGTGTGTTTACAATTGCATTTGAATTTTTTTTTTTTAAGGTTCTTACTTTAACTTTTTTTCTCCCTTTTTTTTTTTTTTCTTATTTTGGGGCGCACCTTCAATATTCGATTTCCTTTCAAGTGTAGTCACCTATTTCCTATCTTGGTAATACATTTTCCACATCTGTAAAGTTTATTTTTGTAACTTTATTGGTTTCCCCCGGTGAGTCAGGTAGAGGAAGGGAAGTCATTACAGCTTAGTCCTCCAGCCTGCCTGCCTCCATCTACACAGCCAGGAGAAAAGTACAGAATGTCGACAGCTATCTCTCATATTTCATCAGGACGCTGTCTTCTCTGGAGACTCCATTTGTGTAGTAAACATCTTAAAAGGTTCCCTCGGCTCCCCTCTCCCTTTCTTCTCCAGCTATTTATTTATTTATTCTTTCTCTCTCTCTCCTCTTTTTCTTTTTTTTTTTTTAGATTCAGTTCGTCTTATTTTTTAAACTGCTTGACTCCTAAAATACAGATATCACAGTTGGGGCCCCATGAGTTTTTGAAAAATGAGCATATTACTTCCTACATCTCCCTTTCCTTATTTTTTTTTCTTTTT
>NC_079385.1:18375302-18397802 GCF_021018895.1 Seriola aureovittata | reverse complement strand
AAAAACATAAACAAAAAGTGAAATAAAGTCCATTCATCCATTATGATCTAACTTTATCTTCTCTAAACGTGCACATGTGACAGCAGCAAACCTCTGCTTCGTCTCTACTGAGTCATATCGGCCTCATGGTGCGATAGAGCTTCACACACCGTCCACGCTGCCAAGGACAACAGTGTGTGTGTGTGTGTGTGTGTGGGTGTGGGTGTGGGTGGGGGGGTGGGGGGGTGGAACAATAGCAGGAATAACATCACATCACTCTGATGTGACTGCTGAGGAATGCTGGGAGCAGGATGGATGTTGAAACCTCAGCACACCTCAGATGTTGAAACTTAAAGACGGTGTGACTTGGCAGGTTTGTTCATCGGCATACTTATGTTCACATGTGTTTTCTTGTAGTGTGTGTGTGTGTGTGTGTGTGTGTGTGTGTTTTAACTTATTAAACAAGTGTATTTCAGATTACATCCCTGCTTATGAGTCATTTTATATGACCATATGAACCATTTGTGTGAAATTTTGTCATAACTGTTAGTAGTAAGGGCTAAAAGGTCTTTTCTGAGGTCACACAGACCTTTGACCTTTGACCTTTGACGACCTAAATGGAATCAGTTCATACTTTCATTCAAGTGAACGTTTGTGCAAGATTTGAAGAAGTTCTTTCAAGGTGTTACGGAGATATCGCGTTCACAAGGCCGAATATATGTTTTGTGAGGTCACAGTGAGCTTGACCTTTGACCTATAGTCACCAAAATCTAGTCAGTTCACCCTTGAGTCCAGGTGAATGTTTTTCCCAAATTTGGAGAAGTTCTGTCAAGGTGTCACCGAGATATCGTATCCAAGAGAATGGGACGGACAACCTTAAAAACAATATGATAAATCAAATCTCTATCCGTCATATTATCAGGTAATATATATATAAACACATATATATTCCTAAAATCAGTTTTAATTCTTTTTGAAGGCGACTTTGTCACGTGACTCATGATGTTGAGTGAGATGCATACGATGGTGGATCGAATCAAACAGCACCGTGTGAATGTAACACAGTGGTTTACTGTCAGAGGCGGCTGCAGCGTCTCCACAGTCCTTAAAATGTGTTTGTCATCTGTTTTAAAAAGGGAGAAACAAGCTCCAAGCTAAAACACACACAACTCACTGACTCAGCCAGTGTGTGTGTGTGTGTGTGTGTGTGTGTGTGTGTGTGTGTGTGTGTGTGTGTGTGTGTGTGTGTGTGCTCTCCACTCACCAGTGTCATTTTCAGGTGGTCTTTGGTCACTGTGTTGTACTGCTCGACCTTCTGCCTGATTTCCTCCCTGCTGAACTCCGTCCGCAGCTCTCTCTCCTTCTCCACATCCTGACGGGAGAAAACAGAGGGTGAGAGGAGAAAGGGGGGAGGGAGAAACGTGACACGGTAAGTCACAAGTCGTCGAACCGAGATCGTTTAAAACAATACCACCTCTGTTTGGACAATGGCAGCGGGACACGTCGAGGGTGTCGGGTCTAATTTTAACAGACAATAAGTGAAGATCCTTTTTTTTTTACCTAAATCAAATCATGTGTTCTTTAGCTCCATTACTGCAGCTTTCATACGTTAATATTCAGCATATGTTTGCATGTGTCTATCATTAATGACTCCATATGTGTTTTAACTGTCGCTGTTTTGTCTGTTTTCCTGCCAGAAATGCAGATGTGTCCGTTTCCTACGTTCCTGAGTCTCTGCACATCAGGGTGAAGCCACAACATACGACCATCCTCACGTTTCAGAGGTCATAGCTATCACAGCCAGTTTTTAATTCTAGTCCCACGTTGGGCTTTTATATGTAATTAAAACAATTTTCATTTGCATAAAAGCACAAAAAAGTAAAAATACTATATAATAATAAAAAAAAGCTTATATTGTTGATAAAGATTAATCATAATTACTGCTTAACTTCTTTTGCAAATTAAAGTCCTGCAGAAATCCTGATAAACTAACGAAAGACTGAACTTTAAAGATAAATATAAATCAGTTCCTGTGAAGTTTTTTAAAGACGACCGAGCAAACATTTGACATAAATCACACTAAGTAAGAGTTAGTTAAATAAAGGTTATTTTCAGACTACGTACATTGTTTTTCAGAAGGTAAAAAGCTGTGAACAAGCAATATATCGCAGATAAATAAGAAATCCTTCAGACTAAGATCCACAGAAGTTTTTCTTTACCTCCGAGAGGGAAACCATACGCTGTGAAGTCAGGCAGTGAGCGGAGGAACAGAGCTCCTTTTGCTTTTTGTTTGTTGTGTATATCTAATTTATGTCATTACTCACCGCTTTGGGGCACAACAGAGCATTATGGTGTTTTATTTTTGTGACCCAACCCACTTGTGCTGTGATAACGAGGGAGGAGTCAGCTCGCAGAGATCACATTTGTGGTGTACGTGCCGTGAGAAATAAAACATGACGGCCATGTTTTTCCTCTAAATCTTCCCTCATTTGAATATAAACCTCCCGTCAAAAAACTGAACGTACGGCCACGTCGGGCCGAGTCCTTCCTTCTACCACCGAAGAAATGATCTCAGGCTCAAAGCTGCTGGAGGGTCAACACATGACAAAAACACATTTCTAATCAGTCTGGGTCCCATGCTGAGCGACTGACTTCTAATTTTAGACTAAACATGGAAACCTCCTGCAGGACACAGCAAGTCACACACTGAATAATCCAAAACTACAATTATCAGCTCGTGGTTGTATCCCTCCGCCACCCGGACTAGTTTCAGATTACATCCCTGTTTATCCAGAATCATATCATATCATCATCAGACTAGTGACCTTGACCTTTGCACTTTGACCTTTAGCCACCAAAATATAATCACTTTGTCCTTGAGCCCAGGCGAAAGTTTCTACCAAATTTGAAGAAGTTCCCTCAAGCTGTAACTGAGATATTACGTTCATAAGGACAAAACCACAATTTGTGGTCTTGACCTTTGACCTCTGATGCCAAAAATGTAATCACTTCATCCTCGAGTCCTAGTGAATGTTTGTGCCAAATTTGAAGAAGTTCCATCAAGGTGTTACTGAGATATCGTGTCCTAGAGAACGGGACGGATAGACGGACAACCAGGAAACAATATGGCGGCTCCGACTGTCGCCGTGCGGAGGAATAAAAAACATGTTTCTTGAAAAGTCTTTAGTCTGACTGACTGGAGGCCACGTGCACGTGACGAGTGTGTGTGACGGATTCAAACGGCTTGTGATGTGTGACCATGTGTGACTTTACAGTGTACAGTGAGGGCGCAGTCGGCAGGTCACGGCAGGTCAGCTGACGGGGGTCGTTCACGACGCACGCGAGTTTTTAATGACCACGGTCCAACTCCGCCGATGAATTAATCCAAGACAAGTCGTCCCTCCTTTAAATAAAAACACAGCTGCACAGTATAAAAACACATGTAGAGTTACAATCTAGGTCACACGACGAAGCCAAACGTGTTACATAATCTGCTGTAAAAGCCTCGTCCACCGAGCTCTCAGCCGATTAACGTGTTTCCAACCAGACGTCTTCCAGCTCCACTACAACGAACCCAGGCAGACACAGGGAGAACGTGCAAGCTCCACACAGAAAGGCCCCGGGTTCAAACTCCAGAACCTTCTTCCTGTGAGGCGACAGTGCTGCCCAGGATTAAAAGGACGTGCAGAAATGTCACAAAAACGCAAAAATGTAAATAATGTAAATTAAAATTGCTTGAAACAGAACTGGCGAACAGTCTCTGGTTTCATCTTCTCTCCATCACACAGTGAACTGAATATCTTTCTGGGCAGTTTATAGACAAAACAATTAATAACTGCCAGGTTAATTGATTATGAAAATAACTGAAGTTCAATCACCGTCGTTCAAAGTGTCACTGTATTTGTTATAATCACCACCCGGAGCTGAGGATGCACCGTGATTTTATCTTCATCCATATTATTGTTGAATCAATTATTAGAGTCGCAACTACAAAAATCAATCAATGCAATAATTAATATATTTATTAGTAGCCGCCCTGATCCAGACAATTAGAGCTTTTTAAAAGGAAACTCATTCAGATTGAATGAAACAAGATGCAAAGACTCCTCCGTCCTCCGTCTGTACGTGAGTGCCAATGCAGAGTCTTTAGACTGAGTTTAATTCCCCAGTGTAGTCTGTGCTTACATGGGCATAGTGCAGCTCTCCTCTGCATCTATTAAAAACCACACACACACACACACACACAACACACACACACACACACACACACACACACACACACACACACAGACACACACAGTGCAGAATCCAGGGAGGCTTTGAAAGCACATGCACCCTTATATGGAAAACACACACTGCTCAAGGGAAAGACAAGGTGCCAATACAGCATGTGCAAACACTGCAGACACACGCACGCACGCGCACACACACACACACACACACACACACACACACACTGCAGCTCTGAGAGTTTAACAATGTGATGTGTCCACTGATGGTTTACAGCTCTGAGAAAGAACAGAAATGCCAGTCTGGGCAGAAGCTGAAGTGAATTATGACGTTCCCTCCACCCTTCATCTCTTCTATCACGTGTTTGTATGAGATTAAATTGAAATGTGCTGATCTCTGTGGGAGAACTGGGTGGTCACATTTAATTTTAAAGATAGAACTACAGATGTGAGGCGATACCTTTTATTTTACGACAGCTGTTTATTGTTGAATTTAGAGACGAAATGATTAGCTGATTAATCAATTAGTGGATCAAAAAGAAAATTAATGGGCAACTGTTTGGATAATAAAAAACTGTCAAAAAATTTGATGTTTCAGCTTCTTAAACAAGAGGATTTGCTGCTTTTCTTCAACTTACTCCATCACATATTTAATATTTTCAGGTTTTGGACAAAACAAAAAATTGCAGCGGCCATTTTTCCCTCGCTTCTGATTATTTCTTAGACCAAATGATTAATCAGTTAATCAAGAAAATACTTCTGATTTACTGGTATTAATATAAACTAGACTAAAGTGATAAGTCAGCATCAATGAATGGATATGTAGATATATAAAAGTATGAACTGTTTTAGTGTATAGTGTTATAAAATCAGTGCTGAAAGTTATAAATATATATTCTCTGGTTCCAGCGTCTTAAATGTGAGGATTATTTATTATTTATTCTATTATTATTATTATTATTATTATTATTATTATTATTATTATTATTATTATTATTATTATTATTATTATTCTGACTGTTGGTTGGACAAGACAAGCTCATAAATGAGTTTAAAGATGTCACCTTGAGCTTTGGAAACTTATGATGGATAATGAACAGTTTAATCAGCCCTTGATGCTTATCAATAACACAGTGGGTGTAAATTGGATTTAAACAGGGAATTTTTTCTTTTTCTTTATCAATTAATCTTAAAAATGATTATTAGAGTCTGTCAATCCACATGATTTAAATAAAGTAACTTTAGTTGGATTCTAATAAAATAAAATGTTAAAATCGTTGACAATAAAGTTAAAAGAGACAAACATGCATTAGATTAAGGAAACTGCAGCTTCTGACACACTGATTTAAACCCTGTTACTGTAACTGGTTTTACCAGAGTGACATCACTGTGATGGTGACCTGTCTGTCTGAATCTGTCTGTCTGAATCTGTCCGTCAGTCTGACGGAGACAGACACTGACTCATCGGGATTAAAGGACGACGCAACAAGGACAACAAACCAGATCACACAAAGTCACGACGGCAGGAATCTCCCGTCGACAGATTCTTTCCTCACGCTAAATTTGACCTGAGGGTTTCTTTCTTTTTCTTTTTCTTTTCTTTTACTCCATCAATCTCAACTTTAAGCACCTGACAGGTGAGATGAGTCAGAGGATATTAGCAGGAAGTGACAGGTAAAGGAGATTATTCTGTCATCTGTCACCAACCACAGAGGCGGAGAAAAGATAAAAACAGAAGAGAAAGAAAGAAGCAGTGAAACCTGATGGATGATATTCCCTCAGCGGGGAATCTTTCCTCTCGTGACTGCGGAGTGTGTGCGCTTGTGTTAGCGTGTGCATGACCATTACGTCACCTGGTGACCCAGTAGATTAAGTGACCGGTAGCCGACATTAGCTGCCCTTACACAACTCCCTCACTAGTAGCTCCTGGGATCAGTTGTCAGTCTTTACTCATAAATCTGTTTATTTATGGTATTTTACATGGACGCTGCCGTTCCTTCCACCTTCTAATGCGAGTTCCACGTGTTGTTTCACAGCTGGAATTTAAGCTTCAGAACAGTAACAAGGAAAGAGTGACCCAAATATCTCAATATTTTTTAAAGGCTTGGCTGTTTTTTCATCATATTTAGGAGATTTGGATCCATCATCACATTAAAACGGTTTAAAACAGGAAGCAGTTTAAGCCAAAGTTGAAAGTGGTGTGTTCTCATATTGTCGGGGTTTGCGACCAGAATTCGACTTCAGTCGTCTCAAAGCTTGAATTTCCCACAGATTCTTTTTCATCCGAAATGATCAATCACTTCATAGATTACTGTAGAATTAAATGGCAATGCCTGCACCTTTTAAGCACCTATCAATAGTTCATTTTCCGATACCAAATGTCGCTGTTAAATTTCGTCAATTTTGCTCAATTGGAGGGATCTGAGAGGAAAGATGACCAGGTTCGTCCAAGCTGCAATTAAAGCTGCCGCTAATGGTTATTGTTCATTACAGATAAATCAATATTGATTAACAAGACCCAGGAGGAGCTGGAACCGATGCTGCGGAGGAGGGACGTCTGGAATACCCTACTTAACCTGCTGCCACCGCGACCCACCCAAGGATAGGTGGAAGGAAATGGATGGATGGAAACATTTTGTTTTATAAAATACTAAAAACACGGTAAATACAATTAACCAGCACCAGATTTTCAGTTTACGATCATATACAACAATAAAATAAAGGAGCAAATCCTCATATTTTAGAAGCAGTAAATATTTGGTATTTCTTGCTTGAAAATGACTCAAACCACTTAAATCCATTAATAAGATGGTTACGAATTCATTTTCTGTTGCCTGATTATCCACATTATGATCAAACAGCTGTTGTTAAAGGCTTGTGAAAGGCTCGTTGCCCGGGATCAGTCGACTGTTGCACAAACTCATATTGTTCTCGTCATGCGAAGCCTTGGGGAGACAAAGTTTCTGGTTTGCTTTTCACCTTCTTTGCACCAAATAAACAACCGACTGTTGACGCCACAATTAATCATCAAATTACAGAGGGACACAGCAGAAAGGACCCACCATGAGTCGTTCACACCACTGATTCCTCCATATCGTCTTCCTCCTGTGGTAATCACAAGCACAACTCGTCTCCTTTACTATAACTTATATAACTTAAATACCAAACACAATTAATTTTTGATTATACTGAAGCAACTTTGACCCTCCCTGAGCTGCTAAAGGAGTTTCAACAAACAGTACGTGTGTCACCTTCATCTATACATACAAGCTAATATCAATATTTTTGCATTTGCAGCTGAGTGCCAGTGTTTTCTTTATCTTTTTTACTCTGGAGATTTTAAAAATCACAAGCCCCCCGAGTGTTTTATTCTCATCAGGGTGGAGAAGCTTCTGAAGCAACTGTTTGCCTGTCACGGGACATTAAAACTCTCCACTGAAACCCATGTTAATGAGTCTTTGAGGCAGGAGTTGCTGCCAGTTTTATGTTGTTTAATTTTTATGATTTCCTCAGAAAAGGTTTTACAATAAAAAAACAAACAAAAAAAAAATTTTAACTAGCTGTGGTCACAAAAAAGGAAGTCCTGTTATTTCAGAGACGGGTGAAACAAACCCGCTGTGACTTTACTGGCCCGTTGTCGCTCTCATGAGAGTGTGTATGGGTTTGTCCGATCCGGACCGTTTGACGTCCAGGAGAGAGAGAGAGTTAAGAGGAACTGGGAGAGCGATCAAATCCAAACAAACAGGAGAAGCAGAGCACAGCGGAGCTGCAACACAATGAGGTCATGTTCCTATTTAAGAGCACAGCAAATCCTCCCACCGAAGCTGGAAGATCAACACTGGACAGAAATGAGGAGGAGGACGGACAGAAGAGCAGCAACTAGGTTTCAATAGAGCCTCGACAAATATTTATCACAATAACTCAAATAAGAATGTGAAAGCCTCTTGTAAAAGCAGTATACACCCATCCACTGCGAGCTGCTCCTGACATTACATCACCTCTCATTGCATGTAAAAGCACATTTGATCACGCAGCTCTTTCATGTGCAGCTCGTTCATGGCAGCGGTTCAAAAAGTTCTTCAAAGACGCCGATTTACAAAAGAGACAGAGAATCAACTCGTGTGTTTAAACTAGACTGATACTGATAATGACGCCACCATCTTACACTGCTGGTCTTTATAGAAAAGGCTCCATGTAACATTTACTATTTACTAATTCTAAAATGATAAATATTGACTGTCATTCTGCCGAAAGGATGAAAACTACCTTTGTTGTCTCTGAGCAACTTTTAGAAGGAGGAGATGCTTCATGTCAGAGAGCAACATCGTCTGCATACAGTTTGATCACATCATCAACGGCTTTACCTCAGAATCAGTCTAACAACACAAGAAAACTAACAACACAGGCAACTGGTTAGCGGAGGCCAAGTCCTGATGTCGTCTCTTTATCAATTAAGCTTAAATAATCACCTCACTCGTTAAATGTGCGTCTTTTTCTGCTGATGTAGCAGCCGTGCTAATTTTTCCTTGTATCTTAATATTACATTTCATGAAATGTCACTGCAGAAACGTGTGCAGATGATATTCAAATTGTGACTTGCCCTCAACGACTGTAAAAGTTGAGATGAAGCTGCTGAATAAAATGTTATTATAACCAATTGAAAGATGAATAGAAAGTTGCACTTGTAGTTTTGGCCATCAGAAAATTTCAACCTTGAAAAACTGTTGTAGTTAAGTGCACTACATGTTAGTGGACAGTCCAGATGGGATGTGTAAGACTCTCCAGACAGCTGTGAACTGCAGTAAACCACTGGATTATCGAGTCTTTAACTGTAACAGATACCCACATGTGTGATGTCTTTGCCGGCCACATGCTATGAAATTTAGAGGTGAAGATTGAGGCTTTAAATAATGAGGAAGAAACATTAAAGGCCTTTATTTTGCTGATTTAAAATCGACTAAAAAGATGTGTTTATCACGAGTTAATCCTGTTATGACGGCACATGTATTTCTCCGATCGGCCAACTCTAGAATAGGACAATTAAAATACTTTCCAAGTAAAAATGACTGATATTTAAAATTGGATTAAATGTTTAAAGAATAATCAAATTTCCTGTCTCCTCACTGCACTTGTTGCATGAAACGGAAGAGCATTAAAAAAAGCAGAACAGACTCTGCTTTGGCACCGGAGCTGGAAAAAGCAGAAGAGAAAGAGGGAATTAAAAAAAGTGACGAGACAGAAAAGGACGAGTGAAGGAAAAACAGCTGCAGGCCTGAGAAGACGAGAGAGAGAGAGAGAGAGAGACGCACACAGAGAGAGAGTCTCACAAGTTTTATCTTCATCTCCATGTCAATATCTCCCTGTTCTCAAGCTGCTGTTTTATAAATAACCTACATTGGTTTAGGTTTTGTCTATATGTTTGAGATAATGGCATCTTCTTCCCCAGCACACACCTGCAGCATTCCTGTCTTTGTTTAGCTGCCGTCACGCTCGTCTGCATCAATCGTCTGTAAACACATGACATCACCGTGCGAGAGTGTGTGTATGTGTGAAGACAAAACATGCTTAGCTTGGGCTAAACAGACCCTGAAGCACGGGACTGTGCGTTTGTGTGTTTAGAGGCGCTACACGCAGACTAAACACAGTCATTTAGCTGTTTTAACTGAATCTAACCTATATCTTTAAAAGCACAACAAAGACATTCTGAAGCTACCAAAAGTGCTATTTTTCTGTTTCTGTGTTTACTTCCACATGTGACCGGTGACCAAAGTGAAGGTCATTTCATTTAGCAAAACATAAAGAAGGGAGTTTATACCGCCAGTCTGACATTACACCGTTTTCTAAACCTTTATGTGTTTATTTTCCCAAAAAAAGTAGAGACTTTAGTTAATTTAGTCAGCCGTGGTGAGTTAAAGCAAAGTAGCTGTTCATCTAACGATTACTTTCATTATCAATTATTCTCTCAAATCGATTGTTTGGTCTACAAGATGTATTAAAATAGAGAAATCAAATGTCTTATTTTGTATCTTCATCAATTAAAAAACCTAAAATATTCAGTTTTCTATCACATAAAACAAAGAAAAGCAGCAAAATCTGACTAATTGATGAATTGTTTCAATATAAGTTGAACTGTGCATTTTTGCATGATCACCTGACTTGTTAAACACAGACTTAAAACATCTACGTTACTTTAGTTCAGCATTAATACGATTAATGAA
The DNA here is from genome assembly GCF_021018895.1 of Seriola aureovittata. Lineage (NCBI taxonomy): Eukaryota > Metazoa > Chordata > Actinopteri > Carangiformes > Carangidae > Seriola > Seriola aureovittata. Next base: position 18,387,376 of record NC_079385.1, on the reverse strand, counting down.
CGCTCCTCAAAAATTACTGGAACATATGGATCTGAAAATTTTACCAAATTTTATTCAACCTGCATTTGAAAGTCCTGTTCCTATAGAGCCTAATCTACAAAATCCTGAAACTCGATCATCTTTCTCTTGTTCTTCCTCCTTCAAGATGTTTTTTTCCAAACTATCTCATATCCATTCTTCTACCCTCCTCGCCCTCCACCCCTCCCTTTCTATGTTACTTCCTGTTGAGTCCGCAGGGGGAAGCAGAGATCGGCCACACCTTTCCTCCCAGCATTCCTGCACTAATGGGTACATGTATGCACCAGCAACGCTGCATTAATGTTGCTGCACAAGTGGAAGTGCTCACACCTTTCCTCCATGACGGACTTTCCTCGGTTAATGGACAGAAACAGTCACTCAAACTCTTCTGCTTAAGTGGACATTCCTCTGCTAATGGACACTCGTATAGAGCGATACAGACGGAGCTAATGCCTTTTATAGATCTCCCCATCTCTGCTATGCAGCGCTAAATACTGCGGGTGCCATTTAATAACCGTCGTTGTCCATTTTGCTTAACCACCAATCAGCATTCATTAACAACTGGGCGGCTTCCAGAGCTTCACAGCGGAGACAGAAAACTGTGCAAGTGTTTTCAATATGGAACATAATAAATTTAATCCAAGAAAAATGCTAATTATAACCGTTACATTCATGCAATGCATCTCTTGCTCATAAGAATCATTTCAGGCTTCAGGTTCCCAATAAATAACCAGTATAACAGTTAGCACGTGAACAATATATAATTTAACTTGGGTTGCAACTTTTAATATTAATTAACTGGCTGATTATCTTCTTGAATAAGTAAGTATCTGATGACGTCTTCAAATTGTTTGTTTTGTCTCTGGAACCGGTGAATGTTCAGAAGTTTTACCTGAAAAACTATTGAAATTAAATGATTATTAAAATATTTTTGACAGGGGCAAATATGAAAAGAGAAATTAATTTTTGTGTTGTTTTAAAAAAAAGGAGCAGTGCGGAGGATTTAGTGACATCTAGTGGTGACGTTGCAGATTGCAACCACCTGAATACCGCTCCCCTCACCCCGACCTCTCCAGGCGTGTAGCGGAGAATCTACGGTGGCCCTCAGGTAACGTAAAAACACGAAAGGCTGTTTGTTTACCTTCACGTTTATCTCAAAGTTTTTTGTTGCAATCCAAACAAATGAAATAATTTTTAAACAGACCCAATCTGACCTGGACCGGACAGTCCAGATAGACCCAAAGGTAATTAAGTGCAATCCATCCAGGCCCGATAAGACTGGAAACAATAAATAAATACATTTTTCGGACCTGACCCCACGAGATCCTCTAATTTGAAGTATCCTGGCTAAAAATGTTTATCTTAAAAGCATCTGTGTCTAACACATTGTGTCTTGGTTCTTGAGTCTGATTCCTAAGCGCTCAGCTTTTTTCCTCAGAATAGAGAAGAGAAGAGGAAAATGACGCTATTGTCTTTTGCAAACAGAGAAGTCAAACCTGCAGACTAAACCAGCTGGACCACATGGAGACAACACCACGATGTGAACCAAACTGGACCCACTGTGAGTTTCCAGTGTGGTTCAGTAAATACAACACGGAGACACGGACAGCGGAGTGAAAGGACATGCAGTTACGCTTCGACTCTTTGCAGGAGTCTTGAGAGGAGACCACAATAAGTTTGTTTGGAGGGACCACCCAGAGAAATGAGCTCCCTCAAGACCTTTTTTTACCAAGACCGAGGAGGAGGATGAAGGATGAAGAAGCAAAGGGGTGAGGCAGGAGGAACAATAATACAACGAAGAATGGAAAGACTGACAGGAAGTGAAGAATAAGGATGTGAAAGAGAGGAAGAAGAAGATAAATGTGAAGTAGAAGGAAGCAGACGAGAAGAGGAGGAGGAGGAAATATCAAGAAAATTACTTCTCATAATGATTTAAAACCTTTTCTATATTTGGAAATAATAATAATATCACATCACCTTTAATAAAACCTGAGTGTCCCTGGCTTTTATTTTTTTCCTCAAACTCTGCCTCTCATCATGTGGTTAACTCGGTTGCTTTGGAGATAAATATAACATTAAAAACACGACGCAGTTGCTGTCCAACTATTTTGATTGTCAGCTCACACTGGAGCTGCTGTCTAAACTGCTAACTGCCCGCTGGGAAATGTTCTCATTACAATGAATAATGGCTTTCATTAAACAACTTCGTACTGGGGGGGAAATATACTGTTTGGCCAGGGCTCACACACACACACACACACACACACACACACACACACACACACACACACACACACACACACACACACACACACACACACACACACACACACACACAGTTCCTAAAGTCAAGATTGCTAAATACAAACAGTAAAAAAAAAAAAACCCACAGGCTTTACATTTGTTAACACAAGAGGAATTGAGCAACAGATCCAAAGGGGTGTGTTTGTGTGTGTGTGTGTGTGTGTGTGTGTGTGTGTGTGTGTGTGTGTGTGTGTTTTTCCGTGGGAGTGTGTGAAGTGAGTAAGCATGTGTGGGTTGGGATTATGAAACTTCATGGTTCTGACCTTGCAGGATGACAGCAGAGGCAAAGAAAGGAAAAGAGGAGTGTGTGTTCGAGGATGGTGAGCCAACAATAAACCAGACTTCCCCTGGAGAGTTCAATTCAGACAGTACATGACTGTTTTCATTCTCAAATTACAAAAAAGATATTAGATTAGATGTCTATTAAATGTCAGAAAATTGTGAAAAATGTCTTTAAAATGCTCGTTTTCTCTGAGCAACTGTCCGAAAACCAATAATATTTAATTTACAACAAAATAAAAGAGAGAAAAACAATAAATCCTCATATATGAGATGTGGAACCGAGGAGTATTTGCATATTTTTGCTTTTGCTTTTTTATCGAAATTATTGTCGACTAGGGCTGCAACTGCTGATCATTTATTTTCTCAAGTAATCGATTGATTGTCTGGTTGATAAAGTGTCGGTCAACTAGCTTCATTGTTGATTATTTGCTGATAATTCATAATCAAGGAACTGTTTGAGCGGTAAATTATTATCGCAGGACATTAATCCGCACATCCCATCGTTGCACCGTAAAGAATAAAAAAAAATACATAAATCCTTGAACTTGGTTTAGTCAGAGTGCTTATCAGAATAATATTCGTCAGGTTGGAAAAAAACATCCGTCGTATGACTAATGAATTAATCAATAGTTCCAGGGTGTTACGGCGCAAGATAAGAACGGCCTTAAAAGGAAACGTCCTGTAAAAACAGTCGTCAAACACATTCAGATTTGTCTCACAGTTGTATAAGCACATAATTTAAACACAGTCATAGACCAAATAAAGTGGTAGTAGACTTAAGGGTAATTCAAAGACACACAAAACAAACAGAAACAAGCTGCGATGACCGATAATGAAAGCAAGGTTCAGTGCAGATGACTCCCCGCCCTGCAGGAGCCTCAGTGAGTCAGGTATGAAGCAAGAGAGCAGCGCGCCCAGTCACCATCAGTCATATCCGACAACTGTATCACCTCCGCCAAAACCGAGGAAAGCCGTGTTTTCATCCGTGTCTGTTTGTTTCTCAGCAGGATTACCCAGAAATAACTGAGCCGATTTGCAGTGAACTCGGTGGAGGGACGGTTCACGAGCCAGAGACCGACCCATTAGAAGTTCGGTTCCAACACAGTTAACTCACATTAATGAATGATGCTTTCTGAATAAGCTGTAGGTTTCTGAGTCTCTGTGAACTTGATCATCACACGTCACTACGTTAATACACTCCCACGGTCAGATATGTGACACACTTCCTTCACACAACCACAACGGTGGTTCTGTTTCTACGGTATTGTGTTTCTGCAGTATTTTTAGCCGGAGTAGTGGTTGCGGCTCCAGAAATGGAAACGTCTGCCGGTCCAACAGTGTGACCGAGGGTGAAGCAGCTCGACAACTGTTGCACAGACAGATCGTTGAATTGAGGGGAGCAAACGCATGTTCATCTACATTATAATTACATACAAGAGTCCAGCAATAAATCATCTGTGATGCCGTCTCCCATCTAAATTACAGAGTATATTTAATTCTTTCATTATTGAAAGATAAAGTTCTGGTTCCTTAATGCTCCAAAAGTGAGACGCTTTAAATGCCGCCATTGTTTGTGTTTCTGTTAGTTTCACTAAAGCTGCGACTGCACAGGCTGGATGTTTATCCCTGCTTCTGGAACTGGGATATGATGTTTGTAATGATGTGCAAACACAAAAAATCAAAAATACTTCAAGAGCCCAACCATTACCAGTAAACTCCTACATCCATGTAAACACACTCGGCTGAATCTGACATTGCCTCAAATGGTACAAAAGATAAACCAGTTTAATTTAAGAAGCAGCGTGACCTTTTCTCCGCCGCCGCCGCAGAAAAATCTCCCAAAGAAAACAACTGGACTTTAGCTCCACTAATCGTACAAGCACAAGAATAACAATATTTCTGGTGCGTAGTGAGATTTATATACACTTTTCTTGACTGTATCTGAGTGTAAGTAGCTGTTTCACATATAATTCCCACTAATCTTTATTCTTTCTTAATGATAACCGTTTCAGTTCCATCACATCTTACATCTTGAAATAGCTCAGAGGTATTCATATTATTCATAGAGCTCATGTGAACGAGTAGAAATGAGTCTTATGTTACATAACGTGGTATCACTGGTCACTGCTGCGATACAATGGACACAATGAGGATGTCAAAGGCAGGTGTGTCTGTTCGGGGATCTGATAAAGGAAACGAGGGAAACAATACCTGTGAGATGCGCCGCTCTGACTGTGTGTAATGATGACTGTAATGTCACTCTATAGTCAGAGCACCTCGGCTACAGTGGAAAATCCCTTTATAAAGAGGAGGAACAACACACACACACACACACACACACACACACACACACACACACACACACACACACACACACACACACACACACAAACACATCAGGCTAGCCAAAACACAGACTGAGTGATGTTCAACCACCGTGAGCCAAATCCTAATGTTCAAAACCAACCACACACATCAACGCAACCATCAGCGAGAGCATTCAAAACCCACAGACCTTGAAGGTTTTTAAATGGTGTGTGTTTATGTGTGTGTGTGTGTAATGAGCAGAGTAAGTTCAGAGCTGGATTGTTGCTTCATTTTAAGTGTCACATGACAGAGCTAATGACAGCACGGGGGTTATGGGTAACTTGGCACGCAGGTCCGGGGAGTCTGTACGCCGTCATTATGTGTAAACCCAACATTAAGCATGTCGTGGTGGGATGAGTGAGGTGTGAGGAACGCACCTGACTGAACTGCAAAACCAATAACACGGTTTCATGTCACTTTACTACACATTACATTGACTTAATAGTAGTTCAGCTGGATTTATTCAGCATAAAAGCCTTTAAATGACAATATTGCTGATTAATTAAAGTAGTTTCTTTACGTTTGTATCACAATAAAAGTTGTAACTTTAAAAAGTTTATATATGAAATTTGATTTAGAAATATCTGTACAAGAATGAGGCGTTAATGCTAATCCAATATTTGAAACTTTTTGTGAAATACGCTTTTGCTTTCTTGCCAAGAGCCGGTTAGCTTAGCTTAGCATAAAGACTGGAAGCTTTGGGAAACAGCTAGCCTGGCTCTGTCCAAAAAGGTAATAAAAATCTACCTTCCAGCACCTTAAAAGCTCTTTACGTGCTACATTTTGTTTGTTTTATCCAAAAACCCATTTCCAGTTTCAATGCTAAGCTAAGCTAACTAGCCGCCGGCTCCAGCTACATATTTGCTGCACAGACCTGAGAGTGGTATCTCTCTTTTACGTCGTGTTTCCAAAAATGATGATGACCAAATGAGGGATACAACTAACAATTATTCTCTTTAGGGAACAGTTTTCCAATGATTTTTTTCTATTTCTTAATTATCAAATATTAAATATATAAACTTGTTTTGTCTAACAATGCTCAAATATTTAATTCACCACATAGAAAACAAAGAAGATAAAGATGCTGAACCAGTAAATTTCTGCTTGAAAAATGACTTTTATGCAACATAAAATGATTTAAATCCATAATAAACTAATATTAGCCAATGTGTAATTTCATTTTTCTAACTAATTCTATGTTAAAACAAAGGGGGGACATCGCTCACACATCACATTCCCAGCTTGTCCTTTTCAGAAACAGCTTCCTCTGTCCTGAACTTCAACCTCCACCCGACCACAACACCACCTGAGAACAGACCCCCCCCCCCCCCCCCCCAAACAAAACATCCAGCCGCCGGTCGTCACACTTTCTGCAAACCTGCCTCGTCATTTACCATCATTAGGACTCTCACTTTCTCCTTTGCACATCAAAAGAAAAGCACCAACCACCTCAAAGTGCTCTGTGGTTTGGTGATAATGGCGAGCCGGGAGATCACAGCCGGTCTAAACTGCTCCCAGATGAGCTTCTAACGGGAGAGACTGGTATGTGACGGAATAGCTCACGAAGCACGGTGGCAACAGCGGAGATCAGCCGACACACACACACACACACACACACACACACACACACACGCTTCATTACTGGTCATGTAAACACAAAGAGAAGCCCACTCACTTTTTCTACAGCCACATTTACAGCACAAAAAAAGAATTTAATAGGACGACAGACATGTTTTGATCTGCTGCTTTTACCATTAGCGATATATCTGACAGCAGCAGCGTGCTCTGCATTTGGAGGGTGGGGGAAATGCAAGGAAATCCTGGCATTTTTCAAGCGAAAACATTCAAACAAAAACACCATGTGGAGCAAAATAAACTGGACTCATGACCCTTGACCTAAATCTCTAACTTCGAGATCTAAATTTCTTTAAATAATCTTTAACAGCATGATGAACTCAAAGAATGTCCTCACGGTGGATTACATCTCCCGTCTGCTGCCCTCTGACCTCGTAATATGAAGCTACAGGTGGTCAGTTCCTCCACAGAGGTAAGATGGAGTAAGGGGGTAGGTGGGGTGGGGGGTTTAAAAACCACCTGTTCAGAGAGTCTGGACGACAGCCGGACAGTAGAGGGTTTGTTTGAAGCAGCTGGTTGCGTGATTCATCACCAGTGACAGGCCTCATAAACTGTAACCAGGCGCACAAGTATAGGACGCACTGTGAGTTAATGCAGGGCTGCAGATAATGATTATTTTCATTGAACATTAATCTGTCTGACTGTATCGTTTAGTCTGTAAAATCTCAGAAAACGGTGAAAAGTTCAAAAGGCAATTCAAACAAACAGTCTTTACAGAATCACTTTACTGTGACTTTAAATATCAGTAAATCCTCACATTTGAGCAACTGAAACTGGGAAACGTTATTTTCATTATCAAGTAAATGTCCCGTACGTTTCTCATTGGATTTGTTTTGTCTGTAAAACTTAAAAATAATCTTAAAATGTCTCGTTTTGTCCGACCAGCAGCCCAAAACTCAAAGACAGTCAGTTAGCTATCATGTATGACAACGAGAAGCAGAAAATATTCACATTTCAGAAGCTGGAGCCAGTGAATATTTGACATTTTGACTATTTGATTATTAAGATGGTCCCAATTAATCAGCTGGAAACCAGAGCTGCAACTATTAGGAAAAATAATCAGCAGCTATTATTCCGGCAAAGATTTTTCCAAACATTCGCTGGTTTCAGGTTTTCACTCGTGAGGTTTTGCTGCTTTCATCTGTTTCATGTTAACGATTAATGGAATATCTTTGGGTTTCGACTGTTGGTCGCAACAAACGGAGACATGTGAAGAGATTAAGTGATAATGACAATAATAGTCTTGCAAGCTAAAGCAATTATCGGAGTTGTTTGATTTAACTTTCTTTCGGTCAGTTTTCAGTAACTTTTCCAAACTTCTCAGTACATTCGTGTTAAATAAAGAACTTTTCCCACATAAAATAAAGTCTAAAATGTGAAAAGATTACAATGTGAAGAGGAGAGAGATGTTATACTGTAGATGTATATATAAGCAAGTGTTAAAGCCTTCCCATAATGCACCAGTATCAAGTATTGACGAATCCACATTAGAACCACATCATATACATCACATCAGAGGCGGAAGACAGAGACTAGATGATGCGGATTGGATGATATTTTAATTGCAAAGCCATTATAGGTCAGTACAAAGTCATCAGTGTGTATATATATATATATATATATATATATATATATATATATATATATATATATATATATATACACACACACACATATATGTATATATGAACTCTTTCCCTCTCCCACTTTTCTCTCTAACACACACAGTCCTGACAAACACCTCATATTCTCCATGACGCAGGTGGTTCCTTTCAAAGGCAGATTTATCTTATTATAAACCAAAGCCCACTGCTGAGTTAGAGGAGGGGTGTGTGTGTGTGTGTGTGTGTGTGTGTGTGTGTGTGTGTGTGTGTCTGTGTATATGTGTGTGTGTTTCCAGGCATAAAAGCACTCCGGCTGTGTTTGAAGAGATAGCGAGGGCTGCACAGTTTAGAACAATTCCACTTATGTTTCCTTTAGAAAAGGAAAGCATTGTCGTGGAGAGAGAGAGAGAGAGAGAGAGAGAGAGAGAGAGAGAGAGAGAGAGAGAGAGAGAGAGTCTCGTAAAAAAAGCTTTATGTAACCTGCAGACGGTCAACAGAGACTGGACTTCAAAACACCAAACTGCAGCACACACACACACACACACACACATACTGACACACACAACTCTGTTAACATAAGCTCATATGTGCAAAGTAATGACGAAAACTTAATCAATCCTCTACTTTTGACCTGATCTGTAATTGCAATGCTGGGTAATATTAAAAAGGGGCCTTGTAAATGTTATTACTGCCATTACACCATGAAGTGACTGTCTGTTGATGTCTGTAACCGTTGGCGCTGTGCGCGTCTTTGTATGTGCGTAGTTATAAAGCCTGGCAGCGATTCAATTTCCCTGTAAGGGACAATAAAGATACTTCGAACTTTAACACTGTTGTTGCTGAGAAATATATTGTCCTTGTAAATTGAATTGATCTCAGCAGCGTTCAGACCAGCAAGGAACACAAAAAATGAAAACGAAAGTCAGACTGATAACATTTTTCTTGGCAGGTAGAGGCAAAGTTTACTACCGATTAACCACAGGCTGACACCATTGCTGCTGAATAAAACCTTCCCATTCCAATTCCAGCCGGTTCATCAAGTCGGATGAGGTACAATCATCGCGGCTCCCATGGACGTGACGTCCTGTGTTTATGGTTAACATGGCGGTGTTGCCAGTGTAAACACTGTTAAAAAGGTTGACTGCAAGGACTTCAAAGCGCGACGGCAATTCATATAAAGGACACGTAAACTGTGTGCCAATCCAGGCGCCGCATCGCTCATTTGAAGACCGGCAACGCAACTAGACTCTCAAAGATCTCCTTCAAATGTGACTGAGAAATGTTGCCTTCTTTTTCTTTCGTGGCTCAACATATCCCAAGATTCATTGCGCCGGGGTGATGAAAAGAATATGAGAGCAAACAACACCGTCAGAGAGCCTGAGGATTACATTTCCAAATCCAAGTGTTTGGTTTGAGCTCAGTTTAAGACGGTACAACAGTTCAAACTAAGGTCCTTAAAACATCAAGTTATGTGTGGTTAAAGCTGCTAGGTGTCAGGAACCACAACCTGTGATGCAACGGTGAGGACGTGCTCAGCTGGTGATGCAAAGCGCAAATCCTCTCATTCTGGTTCTCCAAAGGATGCGACCTCTGAACTGGGACACAGCTACAGTCACTCATATGAGGCTTGATCTGCAGGATGACCAACTTACGGCGAATGAGGAAGCTTTAATCACAGACTCTTGTGAAATCCTCTTTTGGCTTCATTGTTTTCAACAACAGATTGGACTGCGTGACTCTCCCGCAACACGTATTTACATTAAGTTTAATTTAACGACCAAAGGAAAAAGAATCTGAGACTTTATTTACCAGCCGTTAAAAGAGGAGTGATGCTTAGTGGGTCACGGGTTTAATCCGCATCAGTGGATGTGGCCTAAGAGTCTTTGGGGAGGATCAAAGCGGGCCAAGGACGGCTCGACTCAAGACTCAAACCTGAACTTATAGGCTTATACTGTAGATACAGTATCAGACAGGAGGCTGCTGCCAGGCTCAAACTGGGCGCTGCTGCCAAACGTTTGCCAAATTACAGCTCTAACATCAACATGGCAGGAACTGTGTCAGGAGAGTGACACAGTTTCAGTCAGGAACAAAAGACCTTACTTAGGTCTTCTGTGCAACGGTTTAATTGACGTAGTGAAGCACTGAAGACTAAGATGAGAAGAAAACTTTAAATACTTAAGTGACAATTTTAGGGAAAAATTAAGGAGAAGACTTAAGGGTGTTTTGTGCAACTGGTTTTATTTTAAGGAAACCTTGACTCAGACTTTAAGGGAAATCTTAACTTTAAGGTGTTTTGTGAAACTGGCCCCAGGTTTCAGAAACAAGAAAGTGGTTGCAGGAAAAAGGGAGACGGTTAATTCCTTTATATGATGGGATAAACTCTCTTGTATCAAACATGTCCTACGTTTCCCAGTTGCAAATTAATAATACCTGAAAACCAGTTACCAAGTGAGCAGGAAAATCTAAATACAGGGGCTTTCTGATTGGCTGGAAAAGGTTGGGAACCACTCATATGGTTTTCCTGTAGAGTTTTATAGCTTAGCACCCCAAATAACACCAATGAACATCATAAAAAAATACACTTTTATGGATTTAAATATTAACCTTCCTGGAAGAGGAGTGTACAGTAAGCGCCATATAGTCAAATGAGTGTGTGATTCTTATTTAGGCAATAATCCATATGACCTTAAATAATTAGAAAACAAACCAGCAAGTAGAGCAGGTGCCTCGAGTCACCAACATGTTAATCAGTTCGGCCGCAGTTACTAAACAACAACAAACCGAGGGCGGCCTTGCTGGCGTTGAGAGAACAGGAAGCAGGGCAGAGAACAGGCAGGAAGTGACATACAATGCGAGAGGAACCAGGACGACGGGAGGAGAGAAAGGGGATGGAGGGGGGTGAGGAGGAGAAAACAGAGTGGGGTGGAAGGAAATCTAGAGGGGGAGAATGTGGGAAAGGACGGATTTGGATTCACATGTACATGAGGACAGGAAAGAAAACACAGGATTTTAGAGAGAGAGATGACACTATAATGAAAATACGCCAAAGCTTTAGACTGAACTGATTAGACTGTCTCCATTTTAAATGCTGATGTGACCAAACCTTTAATGCCGTTTCATCGGCTCTTCCACCCTGATCAATAAAAAAGAAACACTAAATATATTTGAACTAATTTCTGAGACAAAATTTATCACATATAAGGATATATTCTTTATATTACTGTTCATATTATTCATGATGAATAAGCCACTATTAAAAAGATAGTGGATTAAGCCATTAATCGATAAATTAAAAAAAATAATCATCAGATTAAACAATAATAAAAATAACTCAGCTGCAGCCCTTTACACTTTTAATTCAAGTCGAAGAATGTCAGTCTTCAGGTCACAACCCATAGACCTGCACAACCAGTGACGAGGGGTCATTAGAGGTCATTAAGTAGACATTCTCTAAAAGGGGTCAAAGGGCAAAAGTAATTTGAATCATTGCAACAGGAGACGAATAATAAATAATAAAAACACTGAACGCTCAATAAACGCTCCGACTGAAACAGATTCAGTTTACAGGTGAGGTATGACCGAAGTCTGAAAAGCAGAAAGAGGTGTGTCAGTTTGCTGCGCTGATATCATAGTAGGTTATTGAGAGATAAGATCTCCCACTCAGTCAGGCAGTCTGTCCGTCTATCAGTTGCCCTTGGAGATAAAACCCATAAGGCGCTTTTTCCCACAGCGGCTGATAAGGAAGTTAAAATCTAAGTTCAACAGTGGGGAATGACCTCACTTTAAAGCGAGCTGGGACTCTAAGAAAAATTCCCATAACACACACACACACACACACACATAAACAAGAATAAACCTAAAAGC
>NC_079385.1:18287802-18370302 GCF_021018895.1 Seriola aureovittata | reverse complement strand
TGTAGTTTATTTTGATTTTCTGAAAATTTGGCCAATGTGAAAAATTTCAAAGGATTTTATTTTTATTATAAGACACATTTGACCTTTTTTTTTAATGATAATGACATCTTTTTTCATTTTTATCTAGATTTTTATGTGCATGAAATTTCTTGTATTATGATGCACTTTGAGCTTGTATTGAGGCTGCTATACAAATTAAGATTACTGTTATTATAATTATTTTTTTCATTTATTTATTTATTTTTTTTACCACTAGCCCCCACCCCCTCCTGCATAGAGCATTGTTAGCAGGAGAAGGAAGGGAAGCATCAGGCCAGTTTTAATGAGACATAACATGCTTTAAAACTGATGTCACATAAGCTGTGATGTCATCAGTGATATGGAATGTAGCTCTCAACAGGTGATGTCAGCAGTGATGTCAGCAGCTGCCTTTGATGTTGGATTCTAGGTAAGTAGCTTTATAACAAAGCATTTACCTTGTATTATCAAGTCTGTGAAGACAAGTACTACAAAAGTTCCCTTTTCACAAACTTTTTTTTTTTTCCAAACTGTTTTCTGTTGCCCTGTACTCCAATAACCGAGGACCATGAAAAAGGCATCCGGCAAAACGACCTCAAAGACCAGACAGTACCGGTACCGCACAGTGGCCCCTACCTCTCAGGTGGACGAAACCCTGTTTGGGAACCAAAAAGCGAGACCACCAGACAAGTCCAAGAAATACCAAAAAGGTGAGACTATTCAAATCATCACCAGGGACCAAATTCGCAGTATCAAGATCCCGAGGGATCCTTCAGACTCCATCAATCTTCCATCAGCTGAGTTTAAGAGAATCATCTCAGCATCCCAAGTTACGACAAAGGAGGAGACTGAGGCCTTGAAGGAAGCTTATCGGAGGAAGAAAGAGGCAGAATTCAAAGCTGCAGAGGAAAGGAAGCGCCAACTCTATGAGATAGACCTGTCCCGTACAGAGAACCCCGCCCTGGCTGACCTGGAACGAGATGCCCAGAAATGGTCGGAATACTTGATGAAGCGGGTCAACGCTGAGATGGAACAAGAAGAAGAGATCAAGAATCTCAACAAGCTGATCCTGAATGCTCAGTGCCAATCAATCCGCGATCAACAGATCCAGGAGAAGAAAAAGATCCAGGCAAAGTTGTCAAAGGAGGAGAGGCGTCTTGATGCCATGATGGAGGTGGACCGCCTCAAGGCCTTGGAGACCGAGGGTCAGATTGAGGAGCTGCAGAAAAAGCAGAGGGTCAAAGGAATGCAGCAACTTCACCATCAGATCCAAGTACGTCTGGAGGAGAAGCAACTGCAAGACGTGACAAAAGAGTTAGAGAGACAGCACATGCAAGAGACCCAGGAGAAAATGAACCTGGAAGACCTCGAGGCCTTGGAGAAGAGGAAGCTGCAGCAGCAGCGTTTGCACATGGAGGTCATGCGAATCAATGCTGAGAATATTCAGGCCAAGGAGCAGAGGAGAGAGGAGGAGAGGCTGGCTGACTTGAGAATTATGGAATACAACCAAAGGAAACTGGAGCAGGAGGCTGAATATGAGGCGGAGCAGAAACGTGTCAAGAGGGAGAAAGAGTCGGTGATATCCAGGCTGAGGACCCGGCAGGAGAAAGTCAAAGATTACATGGCAGAGCAGAATGAACGCCACGCTCGCAGGATCCAAGAAATCAGCGACAGACAATGGAGGAGAGAACAGAAAGAGCTGGCTCTAAAGAAAGCACAAGAAGAAGCCATGCTGAGGGCAGCTCGCATGGAGCAGGTTCACTGCAAAGAGCGCTTCCTGTCCATGGAGGCTGGCCGGGAGAGGGCCGACTTTAACAGGGTGCTGAAAGTGCAAGAGCAGGCACTAGTCAGACAGAAGGAGATGGAGGAGAAGCAACGTGAGAAAGCGCTGCGTCATGCAGACACGATCCGACAACAGATAAGGGAACATGAGCTCTCAGCCATCGCCAAGCGCAGAGAGATCTTCCAGCAGGCGCATGAGCTGACCAATGAAGACCATGAAAGACTTGTGCGCCTCAATGAGGTCAAAGAGACGAAGCTGAAGAAGCTCAGGACCATGGGACTCTCTGAAAAATGCTGCAAGGAAGTGGAGAGGAAGGCAAGGGACTGCACACAGAAACCCCAGTGTGAGGAACAGCAGAATCTGCCAATGATGCATAAGAAAAGCAGTGAGGCTGACCTGAGTACAACCTTCCTCCCACCCATTTCCAATCCAGCTAAAGACACCGTCCGTAACCTCCAGTACTCTGACTCAAACACCTGCCTCCCGCCCATCCGAAATGCTTTACCACAGAGGTCCAGAAACCAATGATCTGGACCAGCCTAATATCCCACACCCTTTCCCTTCCTTACCCTCCAACATTTCCCTTCTCTTTCTCTTTCATTCCTTTTAAACTTTCCTAAGTGGGTTTTCTCCAGAAAGTTGACTCTTTTTTTTAAGTTTACTAACATGAATGAAACTTTAAATTTGCAAAAACAAAATCAGCTTTCACTAACAACAGTATGCATGCATAAATAAAAAATAAATAAACTGATAAACTGGACTTGCCTCACATAATGTTCACATTTCTGTGGCTATGGTTTCCATGACAATATGGACTCTAAAACCCAGAATTTTTGCAATGAAGATAAGCATCTACATATAAAGGGTGAACCTGTGTACTGCTATATACCATGTAGAAATTACTTCAAAATAAAATAAATAAATGAATATTCAAGTTAACAAATTCCCTTTTTTTCTCCCTTCATCTTGTCTTGTTTTATTAGCCTAAATGAAATAAGAAATAAACATAAAAACTAGTATTTGTAGCATAAGATATTGAAATATGCCAACTCTGATATGTTCACACTCAAAGCCTCAGGTGTTGAGCTTCATGAAAGTGGACGGAGCTTTGCAACACAGCACACACAACATAGCGACGCAGCGCATGCAATGCAACGCAACACAATGCAGGCAAGTTAGAGTCAAGCTTGCACTTTTTACCCTCTGCTGACATTTGAAGTGCCCACAGGCAAAATGAGGGCGTCCTTTCTCTCCTCACTGGCAGGGCCAGCGAGTCATGGAGCCCTCAAACCTCAGCTCATTCATAACAAAGCTTGAAAAACACACCACCGACAACAATATAAGTTACGCACATTCCTAAAATAAATGTCAGAGGTCAGCTACCGAACAGCGGCCCTCAGCAGATCTGACAGATTTGACCCTGTTTTCATTTATAACCTGAAACACACACAGACATTTTGAAGGTTGAAGATTCTTACCTCGATCAACAGGCAACAAACTATGGCTAGCTTTCCAAGTTTTGTCCTCTGCATCATGTTTTTCCTGCTCCAGCCAGCATCAAGTAAACTAAAAATACAGACACCAAAGGCATTTAATAGCTACTTGCTGCCGCTGGACTGACGCATTGTGTGTGTGTGTGTGTGTGTTTAATTGCTAAGGCCCGTGTATAAACCCGTCTCACTGGGTGGAACGATCTCACTGGCAGCTGACATTTTAAATGCCTTAATGCTAGAGGTATGTCAGTGTGTTGTTCGTGGGAGGTAAAGCTTAAATTTCACCTGATTAGCACCCAATGTCCCAGTAGCTACACACAGCCATTTTAAAATAAAAACAATGTGATTTTTTTTCATACTTTAACAGCCTTTACCTGCAGTGAATGTTTTAATGAGCTCAAAACCAAAGCACCCCAGCTAGAATGAGGATAATTATCTTTTTTTTCTTCCGTTTTGAATGTAATTATACTCTGTGAAAATTAGCCTGAGCCCCCAAGGTGTTTGCTAATGGTCAGTTTGTTTTGTGCGTAGTCCTTACAAATGTTTGCTCTGCCTCAAATTCACTCAATGAACCTGAGAAGAGGCCTCAGGCAAGAAGCTCCATTTTACCATCAGTCCAATTTTCTTTTGCAACTAATCCCCACTCCCAACTCCATAAGACTCAAGTATCAAAATAGAAACCAACTGAAAACAGGGTAAAAATTATACTGGTACATTCATATTGATTAATAACCACAATGCTTTATAGACCAGGGCAGTAAATCTGAATGTTTTTGGACTCTTGCAAATGTTTGCTCTGGACAATGGGAGGCTCAGGATAGAATCAGCCAAACCCAAATGAGAAGTCATGTCTCCATGTGGTGTGGTTTGGTCTTACCATAAGTCTTGGTTCTGGTGCAGAGATGCAGCCAGAGTCTTAACCTTTTTACAGAAAGACAAGACAGGCCTTTTGTGGCAGGAAATACTGAGTAATAAAATGTATTATTGTTTGACCAGAATAGGTTTTGATGGTCGTCACTGATATTTTTGGATCAAAGCATATTCTGTGAAAACATTCACTGTTGACATTTTTGAATTTTAGTGACATATCTCAACAGCTATTGTATGGACTGTTATGAAATCTGGTTCAGACATTTATGTTCCCCTCAGGATGAACTGTGATCACTTTGGTAATCCCCTAATTTTTCTATCTAGCGGTTGTCCAATACTTTGGTTTTATTGCCTAAATACCTACAGAACTATTGACAGCATCCTAGCATAGCATAGCTTAGCATCCTAACACACTAAATTAAGATAATATGGTAAAAAATATACCCTTTTAACATCAGGATGTTAGCATTGTCACTGTTAGCATGTTGGTATTTAGCTCGAACCATCGCTGTGCCTAAGGCTACACCCTCACAGAGCTGCAAGCATGGCTGTAGGTTCTTAGTCTTGTTCTACCATATCTAACATGTACGTGTAGCTACACAATAAAACTAAAGTTAAAAAACCACCAGTATCAGTCTACTAAATTACACCAAAGCTAAATTTCGAGTTAAGAATGAGAAACGTGTTATTTTCAGAATTTAAAGGAGCTATTTGTAAGTTTAGCTATTGCTACATAGCTAGCATTAGCATTAACAACTGTTTTCTTCACAGTCTTGGTGAGAGCTTCAGAAATCGTTGCGTTTCCAAGACGAGGTTATAACACGTCCTCTGAGCATCTACTTCTTCAGCGCAGAGTGACTTGGTATCGGAAAATGACAAGACAGTCCAAGCTAGCTAGCCGGGACAAGCTGGTTAGCATGCTAACTTCAGTAGAAGAAAAGACGTGATAGAAATAGAAGAGAAATAGGACGATTGGTTTCCACTGCTGGAGACAGCTGTTGAGAAAAGGGATGACGTTTGATGCTGAACTCGCAGCGTAAGTTAACAGCGGTTAATATTAACGTTGGCTATGTAGCAAAACAGCCTGCAGCTAATTCTTCTACAGGAATATTCAGAAGCCGTTTTTACAATGTGTTTCTCATGTGGTTTATCCAGAAATGCACCTATAGGGCCCGCATGCTGTCGTCACAGAGCATTATAAAACAAAGAACAGAATCAAAAACGTACTGAAAGCTTATTATACAGTATGTTCAGTCAGGCGGCACCCTGACCCATTGCTGAGTTTATGTGGTAGTAAACTCGATCAGAGTTTTACTCATGTTTTCAGCGGGTGGTGTGTTAAAGTCTACACTGCGCCTTCATGGGCCAAAGACTGGAAGCTATTACTGAGCACAGAGATAATTTAAATTGTAAGTACCTTCTGTTTTCAGCTACTTCCTGGACAGCACACAGAATTAATGATTTTTAACATTATATGTTGGTATAACAGCCCACCCAGCTGCAGAAAAAAAAAAACCATCAGCAAAGCAGGTTCAGCTGCAGGGTGAAATCTACGGTACATCTGCACTAAATCAAGCCAAACCCACACACACACACACACACACACACACACGTGCACGCATGCATACATACATGCAGCAGCACTGAGAACAACCAATGGACTAGCTGGGAGATTTTTAAGACAGACAGGCTCTAATTTAAAACCAGCAGGGTTAGAAAAGAGACCAAAAATAAATAAAACACATCTGGGGCAGCCAAACCACCATCTTATCCTTTAAAATACTGCAGTGATCCGTCAAAGACACTCACACACACACACACACACACACACACACTCCACAGATAAGCAGGCATGCCACCATCATGTTCCTAAACAGCCCAGTGATTCAGAAGAAAGGCAAAGACAGAAATACATACTTAAAAAGTCTTAAGTGGATTTTTTTAACCAAATCAGAAAATATTTGTATTCCTTTACTTCTCTTACATTATTTCTGTCCAGTAAAAAACTGTGAACTGGAGCCTGACAGCTGATATCGGTCTTAACTGTCAAATATAAATCAATAAATCATATCATCAAACACTTTTACAGTCATCGACAAATATGTAATCAATCAAACTCCAATTGATTCTTCATATCAGAAATGGACCACATTGATCTATTGGCAGCTATGTTAACATACAGACATATAGAGTCTGTGAGAGACACATTGATTACAAAAGCTGATTACACTTGATCATTTTGACCAATTTTGGACCTTGAATGCCTCAAAACAAAGAGTGAATTGCTGGTCAGGTCAGGTCATCTCAGAGAGCTGCTAATGTGAACAAAAATGTTGATGATATTGTGTAGAAGTCCCCACACTGAACCTTTAGCAGCCCTATACATCACTGATTCATTAATGAACCGTTTACCTGCTGATTACACACCTATAAACAATAATAATACCTGTGTCTCACTTCATATACTCTCAGCTTCAGCTCTACTAGAGCTGGACCGAGAGCCGCGGCGAGGACAAACATGCACAGACACACACTCGCATTCACGGAGAGGTGTGAGTGTGTGTTGTCGCTGGTGTCAATCTGCTGTCCAGTCGCTCTGGCCTGGAGCCAGTCGGGTTACACATTACCCACATTCCTGTGCAGGCAGCTCCTGACGAACATACAGACACTATACTGTAACTGTGTGGCTGGTAATGTGAAGCGGACAACAGTAAGATTAAAAGGTTAAAGCTTTCCCATGGCACCAAAATGAATATATTATTCTACATTTTGGATGAAGTCCATAACAAAATGTAATCGTGTTGGACAACGCTTCTCCAGTACAACACGAAACTCTGATTCAATGCAACAGGAAATAACATATTTGTGTTTATTTATATATTTCATGATAAATTAAAGGATCACATACTTTTTTATAGCCTGAAAACTTCACACATCAAACCTCAAATAAAATCCCCCCAAAAAACTCTGGATTATCTTACAAATTCATTGTCACCAAGCATAAAGGGTCAGTTCACGTAAATGATAAAAAGTATATATGAATTCAGCTCCACTGTGGTAAAACAAATCTCACAGACAGATGTTTCAAAACCTCTGCAGATAAAACTAAAATTATCTGCATGGCAAGGTGGTACAAAATCTGTCGATCAAAGTAGAACATTACAAACTATTAACTTGTATTTTATTAGGACATAATCCTTTGGCATAATAATTAAGAGATTTAATTGCAGAAAAAAGGAAAAAGGGGGAGAAAACTGAGAAAAAGAACCTATAACACTCGTTTATATTGTCACTTAGTTTGATAACTTAGCTTAAGTCATTCCGGACAGTCTGGTCTATGTGGCCTCTTCTCGTTGTGTAAAACTGACATTTTGAAGAAACTTTTGTTCTCAGTGGACAGAAACCACAATAAAAATATAAAGAAAAGTAAAGACGGCAACAACTCATGAATGAAATGTAGTAGAAGAATGTGGTTTGGTGGTTTAGTGAGACGATTGATCGGCAGATCTGCAGTCGCAGTTATACATTACATACATTCCAGTGCGGGGGCAGCACCTTTTGTTTACTGTGTATAGCCTGGAGCAACAGTCAGTGCCGAGTTATTTAAGGTATTCTCTGCAAAACTTCTTCTTCACACTGAGGCTGTTTTTGGACTGAGCATCCTGCTAACTAATTATATCAGTAAGTTATTTAAAGATGAGTCCTTTGAGTTGTTTACAAAATAAAACAAGTAACTCATTTGTCCATGACGTCTAAATGAATCATGTGAGTCCTGTGACTGATTAACTCTAATAATAATTAAATGTTCTTTCATCATTTCAAGGGAAAAAAGGGCTATTATAAGTACATCATTTAGAAAAATTAAACTCAAAGTGTCACTTGAGTCCATTTCACATCTTAACAGTCACAGCCATTTTCATAATAAACAGTCTCTATCACATCTTAATAATTTCCCAGGCTGCTAAACCAGTGACATAAAGGTTAGAAAAGCTGCACTGGGTAAGACATGACGGCATCTGGGTCCAAACAAATCACTTAATAGTCCTTTAAATCCACTTGCAAGTATGTTTTTTTTTTTGTCTACTGCCTCAGCTGCGCTATATATTTATTTATATCCCTGCTATTTTAAAGACGTGTATAAAAAAAGACTAAACTTTGGTTACCATCTTAAAGTATTGCATTTTGTGAAAGGGATTTGGTCTCCTGTGATGTCTACAGTCTATTTTTACACCCTGAGGAGAACAAGTCTTGTACCTGCAGCCGAAGGTCTGGTTAAACATTAATCCAGTTTCAAAGCAGGAACAGGCTCTAACAGGCCTCCAACATCAATGTAGACTTAATGGGATAAAGCCACATCAAAGCATCAAGTGCAGGTGTAAAGAGAAATTAAAGAGCTTTTTTTATTATAAATTATGTCCACAGCTTTGTACTTATCAAGTCATGTTATCTTTGTACTCACCATTAATTAAATTACATTATCTCGCTTAAGATTGAATTAATAGATAATAGTTAATAAGGATGTTTTTTTTTTTGTTAAGCTAAGTGTAATGGATTGAAAAGTATTTGTACTAGCATACCTGGCTAGCTAGCTGCTAACATAACCGAGCGCTACTTCCTGTTTTATTTTCATAGCTAAAAACATTTTGTGGGGTCACAGAGTTTAGCTAGCGTTATCCTCCTCTTTACTGGATTTGGAGAAGTTTTGTCTTAAGAGAAGTTTAAGCTAACATTAGCTTAATTAACTAGTTAGTTAATATTTCAATTTCGTGACTGTGGCTAAGTTTGGCTTTAGAGGCTTGAGAAGGGGCATTGTGGGTAGATATGCATGGAGGGTAACAAGTCACGCTCTGGGAGAGGTCAGGGCGGAGGGCAGTGAAGGGTGGGCAAGGGTGAAAGGTCAAAGAAAAGTTGGTACAAGAGAGAAAAAGACAAGAGAGGGATTTACGCAGGTGTGTGTTTGAAAATCCAGCGTGATTCTTTTTTTCTGTAGGTGGGTGTGTGTCTGCTCTCTAATTGAAAGGCTGGGGAGTAATGAGCGGTGGGTGTGTGTGTTTTAAACTACTTTAAAGGTGAGAACCAACAGTGAGTGTGTTTCTGTTGGGAAATGGGACTTTCACAGCTCAACATCTGAACTGACACACTGACCTATAACCTGCTAGTTTCTGCTAAAAATCTGATTTAAAGTTACACAAAAGTTAAACTGCACTCATTAATGACAAAACAATGTAAAGGGTATTTCTGTGTCTGCTCTGGGGAACCTTCTTTAGCTTGTTTATTTTCTGTCAAATTGATAAACCAAAGAGTTGGACATACCAAGACCATGTGGCTAAGACTAAGACCAAGTCAGTCAATTCTTGCATCGCCATTAAGTTTAAGCAATAAAACACAAATATCATAAAGGTAAAATCAATCAATCAATCAAGAAAATGTAATGTAATTTTAGGTACAGAACTTAAAGGCTTGTTTTGTAGAGTTTCTTTGTTTGGGTTCTGTCACAACAAGCTATAACCTCAAAGATGTGAACACATGACAAAGATGGCCGCCAACCGGCAGCTGACCAAAAACATGACCGGACATATATTTTCTGCGCCTGCATAGAAGCGAATGACTTCTTGGGAGTTTCTGTTCCTCATCCAAAGAAACGTCACAGAAACACAAAACAAAACTACCATTTCTACAAAACTGGGAACCTTATTGAACACATACACACACACACACACATATATATATATATATATATATATATATATACTACATATACTCAGAATATGAAGCGAGAATGCGTCTAACGAATGGTTGCATCTGGCTTTAGAAACGATTCTCAGCTAAACGTCTGGTATTTTCAACCTGTGGTCTTCTGTCTGTGAAAAACAAGGGTTAAAAAAATTAAATCAAAAATTCATGAGGCCAATCAGAAGCTGAATTGTCGATGGGGCCAGAGACACTCCAAACATTCGCAGGTAACCTTTAGGTAGAGTTACCTAACGACGGTCAAACAATGCTTTAATGCACCAGGGCTTATTTAAGCAATGTTGAGATACAGGTTGAAACCAAGATTTATTCAAGTGCCATTCAGGCTGTGGCCTGGTAACACTCACACTAATAACGCCTGAAGGTGCAAACACCACGTACACGGTTAGGAACGCTAAGAAAAAAGCTTAAGGACATAGAAACAGGAAACGTTCGTGGTAATGCAGAAGTAGTCCTATACCACCTGTGTGTATAAGTGTGTGTGTGTGTGGACTCTTTTGTTTTGGTGTTACAGGTGTTGAATATCCAACCTGAGCTCCACGTTGCCTCGGGGACCATGAAACTGATCCACTACCTTATGAAAAGCCTTTGAATGCAGAACATGTTCACACCTAATGTCCATGGAGATTTCAGCATGTGCAGGTATTTCTAGTATATTTTTGGATTTCAGATGCTGATAGACATTATTTTGTGTAGGTGTATTATGTATGTGTGTGTGTGTGTGTGGGGGTAAGAGAGTGTGTCCCATGCATCCTGTGTTTCCCCCCTGGAGGCCTCAGTATTTCATCCTGACAGACAAAACACAGAGCGTCTGGTGATCAAAGAGCAGGAGGAATGCTGTCTGAGGATCACACGCAGCCTCGGTGTATCACATAATCACAGACAGACAGCGAGAGGAGGGATGCAGGCTTAAAGTCGAACCCCGCAGCTTCCACTGCAGCTGGAGGAGCAGAATTACACGCTTACTGATGGTTAATGTGGGAGTGGCAGGGGCGAACCAGCAGCATCAAAAGAGCTATAAGAAGCTGTTATCTTTGCTTTGAGTCCTGAGCCGGTTTGTAGTGGTGGACGAAAACCACATTTTATTAGCGTATATGTAATTGTGTGGTGGAAAATATGTTCAGGTTCTGGAGCTGGACACTTTAAACAGAAACCTCCAAAAATTCAAATTTCTTTGAGCAAACTTCTTGGATATCGAACAAATCGTCGGTTTGTTTTTGACTCATATTTGATCATTACAACAATACAAACAATTCACATTAGCATTTTCTGCTCTGCCACTTCTGTGTTTAAGGTTTGGTTAATTTTTAGGAAACTAAAACGGTTGCATTAGCAGCTATTTACTTACTAGTCTTGAAAAGAGCTTCAGCTATCGTTGCATATATAATACAAGAGGTTATAATACGTCCTCTGAGCAGCTGTTTCTTCAGGGCGGACCGGACGCTACAATGACTCGGTATCGGAAAAGTGGCGAGACCGGCTGACCGGGCCAAGCTAGCTAGTTAGCATGCTAATAATTTAGAGGAGAGTGCAGCTAGGGACAGATGAGTGGAGCTGAGAGAGTGAAAGAAGAAGAATAGAGTGATCCGGAGTAGATCAAATAAAATACTGTCTGATAATATTACAGTACACGTCCATGATGTTTATCCTATGATGCTATTCTTTAAAGAAAATTTAATATCATTACAGTAAATGTTCTGCTTTCGGCCTCATATTCAGTTCAGAGTCGTGAGGACATTTACTTGGCCTTGTTGTGGATCCATGTCTGCTCAGTTAGAGCGGCTCATATTATTATAGTCTGGATTTAAATGTAGATTTGTCATCTAAACATTAAATCTGTGAACTCCACTCCAGCAGAGTGTAACAACAATAGGTGTCAAGATGCCAAATTCATTCCCCACCTGTGTCATGTAAATTCAAAATAGTAACATCAGACAATTTTTGCCTGTTTTTATGTGGCATTAGTGCAAATTAGTCGTTGTCAAAATCTGTTGTGTTGTGGTTTCAGAACGATGGAGACAGAGAACAATGAGATTCAAAATATGATGCAGGTTTAGGATGATTTGTTGTTTTTCCCAAATGATGTACAAATTGTCTTGATACAGTACACAGCATGTAGCTGGGAATTCCCCCGGGGGAACATGTCCCCTGAATATCGACTTAAGGAGGATGGGGCTATAAATAGGGACGGTGAGAAGGAAACTGCACCGGTGCGGACCTGTATGACTCTGCTGATAATGTCCACTGTGATAAATGAGCTTAGACAAACAATAAAGAGAGCAAGTCTGTGCCCATATCGAGCTCCTGCCTGCAAGAAGTCTGCAGCAAGGACAGACTGAAAAAAGAAAAGAAATAAAGGTTAGGATTCAAGCAAGGCGGGAAAGGAAGTTAAATTCATCTCCCGTCATAAAAGCCACTTTTTTGGCTTACATGTTTGTTTAATCAAGTGCACATTATTATATTTTCAGGCTGACGGGGAGTTATAGGAGCATTTAGTGGAAATAGTGCTCTCATTTAAACTGATGTTTTTTTTCACTGAATACTGTATTAGTGAAAACCTAACAGGATAAGGAAACACAGCTGGTCTGGACTCGCAAAGTTGAAAGGAAACGTTTTGCAGCAGCAGCACAATGACAGAACTGTGATAGATATAGTGTTACCAGCCAAACACACACACACACACACACACACACACACACACACACACACACACACAGATTTATTGGCGTGATAAGATCTTCTTACTTCTCCAGCACAATCTTCCTTCCTCTCGCCGTCTCTCCCACTTCAGCTGAACTCGGTTTAAAATAATAATCCCCAAATTTTTCATTAAAAAAAATATGAAATATATAAAATCTACATGAGCACAGATGTATGAGCTCTTGGTTCATTGGTCAACTTGATAATTTTGGGGAGTTTTATTATCAAAAACATAATTAATACATGTGTTGTTTCACAGCGAGGTCAGTGTGTCGCTGTATGAACAGTGAATGTGTGTCAGTGAGCTCTTATCCCGGAGATCGCCGGCCTGAATAAGGACTGGATTCAAGATAAGAGCAAAACAAACGTACACTGTACACACACACACACACACACACACACACACACACACACACGTGCACAGAGAGAAGGGTACGTTGAAGCGACCCACCCTGATATAGATCTGTTTTCCTTTGAACCTCCCACAAACTAAGCAGAAAAATTACTAACAGTTTGAGGTCAGTTTACGTCTTGATGCACTGATCCTGACTCCTGCACATGAGCGCGAGATTAAACAGGGGTTTATTTTGTGACGTTAGCACATAAAAGCAGCGGCAGTAATAATGTCTTTGCACATGTGGCCACAGACCTGCAGAGCTGTGAGAGTAACGGGCTGCAATGTCAGTATTTGCAGCGTGTGTGTTGTCATATTGATAAAGATGTTTTCCTAAATTTGCAGCATGTTTATGTACTTGGTTGTGTTGTGTGTATTTGCAGTGCATGTGTTGTCGTATTCATTTGCTTGTGTTTCGTCTGTTTGCATGTGTTTTCTCCAGCTGCAGGGCAGTAAACTCTCTGAGTCCCACTCATACCAATAAATCTGGAAACACATCCTCTCCCGTCGGGGCCTTTAGGTCGCCGGGCTTACGTTGTAGCAACCTCCACCTGTCAACCTGTGCAGATGTGCAGATTTGAGTGCGGTTGCATCGCAGCAGAGGTGAGAAGCCTCTGTGATCACATGATTCATGGAGCTCTTCCTAGAGGCCGAGTTATCTGGATGAGTCGGACGGTGTCGAACCACCTGATCTGGGTTTAACTCGGCGAAGTTATCCAGATAACCCAGTAAAGCTGCTTAGAACAGGCTGAAAAAAGGCTGTTTGATCGAGGCTGTAAAAGCAGCAGCGCAGGGATTACTGTTTGCCTTTGTCATTATTACTTTAATTGAGGGTTATTAAACATGTGCAGTGTGTTCTTTTCCATCAGTCTCATCTGCCCTCAGTGCAAGAGAGGCAACAACATGCAGGTAAATATAAAGGAGGAATATATTACATCTGAAGAGATGATGAAAATGACAAAATTATTGATTTATGTGCCAAAGCTTAATGTTAGTACTGAATCTGTTTGCAATTGCTATTGATATTACAAGAAAATAGACACAAAAGCACTTGGTTATGTTTGGGGAGAGTTTGTGCTCTAAGCTTAATACTTTAAGTTACACGTCACTTTACCAACATTTAACCAAATACACCATTTTTCACAAAGATGGCAGAGCCAATCAACTTCCAATCATGGAATCAAAGTTTCCAATCACGTCGCACTGCTGAAAGATCTACTGTATATGTATTTATTTGTTCATTTTACTGGGGTACTACCTGCATTTTTTATTGTAATTTTTTAAAGTACTATGATAAACAGGAATAAAAACATACTGAAACAATTAAAGTAAAAAATAATATAAAACCAATAAAGATAAACAACACAGGCAGAAATAACCTGCAGAACATGAATGTAACACAGTAGAAAAGTGTCACCAGAGACGTGGGGCTCAGCTGGCGTCCGCTGTAACTCAGCTGGTATAAAATGCGTTAGCTGCACAGTTGGTCATGTTGCGACGTGTTAGGAGCCAAAAAAAAAAAAGAAAAATGAAGGAAATCAATGGGACGCGTCTGTTGTTGGGTCTCTAAGCTGTCGGCTGGTGTCCTGTTTCGGCAACAGGCAGCTGATGATGGGGGAGCTTTGTCTGTCAGACCTGCATCTGACCGAGGAGTTAATCCTTCACAATCCACAAAGATTACAGTGTCATACAGGCGGCCATAATTCATCCTTCTGTTGATGCCTCTAAACTGTCTCTGAGTCTCTTTGTCTCCCTCACTCTGTTTGTACAAAAATCCTGATAGTATATCAAACTGTAGCCCAAGTAGTCCTGGGTCCTGGTCCTGGTCCTGGACTGTGTGTAAACCCATTAAGCTGCAGGTTTTCGACACCATTACACTGAGTGTTTCCTTGGAAAGAAGCAGTTAATTAAAAATATGATGATGTCAAACTCAAAAGTTTAGACTGTTTTTTCTGTCTTTTTGAGGCCGTAAATCTTTGTGGTTTTCTCTTGTTTATTCTTGTCATGTCATGTGTTGTTATAATTTTCAGTTTTGTTTTCCTTGGAACATTTGTTTCGAATTTCCATGACCGACGCAGAAAGAGCTCAATAACCGAACGTCTTGTGTCTCCGGGACGTTTGTCCTCTTTGATTTCAGCTTCAGTGGTTTTAATATGTTTTGGTTCCATAACTTCGTTAAAGCTAAATGATGCTTATAGTCAGTGAATTATTTAAAAACCAAAAGATACCGAGCTCTTGTGGCTGCAAACATCTGCTGAAAACATTTAGTCCGGCATATTTTGCTTCTGTGGAAATGCTGGGAGCTTCACTAAAAAATTAAAGCAGCAGATTGATTTGATTGTTTTTGTAACTTTGTAACTTGGAGTCATGATTCTGGCCACACGATGAATAAAAGTCTAATATTTCTCTTTTTAGCTCAGTTTTTGGTCTCCGCCACGGCTGCATCAACTATCTGCAGAGGAAGAACGAGAATAGACTTTGTCTGCGTCTTAGATATTAAAAAACTGGCAGACATCAGGTAAACGTCTAGATTCATCCATTGCGCAAAGCAGTTCAGTTCTTGAGTATCTCAAGCCAGACTGTGACACAATGAATTCTGGGTAAATTAAGACCATTGACTGGCTGACTGAGCAGAAAATGTCATTTCACTTTGGAAATGAAGCGACGAGTGAAACAATAATTAAGAAAAAAAATGATTTTTCTCGTCAGAAAACCACAAATTATGAGCCATGTTTTTCCTGTTTTCCTGTTGTTGGGTGATTCTGGTCAGTGCAGTTGTCACTGATTGTGGTAACCATGGTAACGTTGGTCCTAGGACCAAGATTGGCTTGAAACGAATCACTCTTTATGAAGTGCACATACAGTACAGTCGTAACACAATCTTTAAACCTGAAGCCGAATCTTTCTCCTAAAGTTAGAACCTTGTGATTCGGCTTCTTCCTCCATCCTGTGTACGTGGATCTCCCCCGTCCGCCTCTCTCTCTCTCTCTCTCTCTCTCCGACATTCACCCTTTTTTTTTTATGTAAACATATTTTATCTCAACAAGCCCGACGCTTCTCTCAGACTCTTCCTGCGTCTCCAGGTAAACCTCCACTCTGCTCGTATTCTGCTTCGCACAATGGGCGGCTGATTAGAGGACTGGAGGAGAGGGGAAGATTAAGAGAGAGAGGCACGAAGAGGAAGAGAGGTACGATAAGCAGATGGTGATGATGTTTGTTTACAGGAAGGACACTATGAAACCAGATGGTTGATACAGAGGGAGATCCACAAATACAGATCCAGGATTTTTTTAACACCGGCACATTGTCTTTTTCTGGTTATGAGCAGCAGCATTGAAGTGGTTCAGTGTCGGTGCCTTGCACAAGAGCCCTTCAGCTGCAGGTTCAGCGGTGAAGAAGAGAGTTTCTAACCGTCTTCCCTCTTCCAGATCTTCCCACCCAGTCAAACCAGTGATCTCCCATTTATAAGACAAAGTGCAGGTTCAGAAAAAGAAGGAAAAAACAGGACAAACTGGACACAGAAATAACGTTACTGCTGGGAAAAAATGCACCGTGTCGTTTTTATTCTGACCCAAAATAACATGTGCTCAAAGAAAAAAACTCTTCCTTCAGCGTGGAACCAAGAATATAAAATAATATTTATACTGTATATTAAACTATCATGAAAATGTGACCTGAAACCTTAATTAAGTATTTGTCTTCAAAATCGATAACGACCGAGTCTTCTTTCACTGAAACAACCTGAACTCTGACTTCTGTGTGTGTGTGTGTGTGTGTGTGTGTGTGTGTGTGTGTGTGTGTGTGTGTGTGTAGTTTCAGCTGTGTTGTAAGGTTGTGTGGAGTTGAACCATCTAGAATAACACTGTCTGTGTGCTTTTTTTTTTTGAACCCCCAGATGATTAAGTGGCTGCAGTTATAGGATTTAGCCTGACTGATCTGTGTGTGTGTGTGTGTGTGTGTGTGTGTGTGTGTGTGTGTGTGTGTGTGTGTGTGTGTGTGTGTGTGTGTGTGTGTGTGTGCCCGCCCCACCCCAGTACTTTTTGCTGAATCTCTATTTTTTCCTGCTGAGAAACATTTACAAACTGTAGAGCAGATGTTTATGTTTTTATCTGGAAACACACACAAACACACACAAACACACACATACAAACACACACACACAGTTCGGGGGGGAGAGGTGATTAAAGAGGAGTTTTTTTATCGGAATCAGACAGTTCGTAAGTATTGCTCGTCTTGAGGTAAGAATTAAAACACAAAGGAAAACATAAGACGAAAGAATGAGGGTCCTGCCGGCAGCTCTGTTTGTTAAAGAGCCGATGGTTTGTTCTGGATCCACATGATGTTCATTTAATAATAAACCCATGTCCATAATTATCTGTATGAACATGCAGTTTGTCCTCCACCACTGGGTATCTACCGCATCATATCAGTTGTAAGTGTCCTTTAAACTCTGTGCACTGCAACTAGTAAATAAACCTAATCACATAGGCATCAATATCAATCCCTCACTGGCCTAAATGACTTATAATGGCGTTTTTTAATAAATAAATTGTCTGAATCGTCAGTAATTAAGCTGAAAATAGCTGCAACGACCAAGAACCAGAGACAGAGCGGAGATTAAATGTGAAGTTTGACGTCAGTCCGGGCCGTGAAACCTCGTTAGTGTCGGCGCACAGACAAACCTCAGTCTGTTGAACTATAGCACCGACTCTGTAATATAATCAGCAGTCAATTCAATCAGCCGTCCTGAATCTGCAGCACGTGAAACAAGGACGCTACAACTCTTGAACTCTGCGAAAACACGGGTATGTTTCGTGCAGATTTTTGTGTTTATTTTTAAATAAAAGAGTAAACTTACCCAAAGTTAATGCTCTGACCCTGTTTTGTTTTATTTACAGAGCGCGCTAAACAGACATTTGCTATTTTTAAACAGGTGAAATCCAAACCAGTTTTAGCTTGTGACCCCTTAAAATGAAGAATTGTTTACTCGTAACTCCCCCATCACAGTGTCAGTGTGGGCATGAGCTGCCCATGTGAGGCAGAAGGTGGTTTTTCACAAGAAAAAGGGAAAAATAATCTTCCAATTCCTCAAAAGTTATTTCTAATAGAGTTAAATTCCCACAACACTGGACCCCACCACCACTGCTGTGATTTTTAGCGAGAAGAAGGTTTAAATAGATTGATTTTATTCTGAAAAGTAACCTGTTCAATCATTCAAGTAAAAATGGGAACTGAGTATTTCATTACTTTTTCCACCTGAGCATCAGTACAGTATGAGTTACAGCTCCTCCTCCTCCTCGTCTCCTTTGCTTTGTGATTGGTTTGAATGAAGACAGAGGTGGTAAATGATTGACACAGAAAAAGAGGGACGAGGCGAACATGGGGTTTCACTTCCTGTCTGCTGGGAAAGACAAACACAGACGGAGGCAGAGGAGAGAAAACAAAGGCTGCAGAATAAACAGGGAGACCGGATAGACGGGAATGTTCATGTGTTTTCTCTTTGGCTCTAATGGAGGCTCATTAACACCTCCGGGTCAGAGCGGGAGATCATTCATCTGAACGAGGGACTGCTGTCAGATTAAAAAACCTCGCCGGCTTTTCAGTGAAGCAAGAGAAAGCAGCAGGAGTTCGTGTGAAGAGACTGACGTTTATATTTCAGCTTGTGGCCTGTTAAAACAACGTCTACTTGTGACTCTTCATCACAGGTTTATGGTTGTGTTGTTTGTTTCACTTCCTTTTTTTAAAATGCCACGGTGATATGTTGTTGAGACCTGACAAGAATTATTATTCTTATTCTTTTAGTTAAATATCTTATTTTCTGGCCTGTAAATCGTCAAAATGAAACAAACATACAGGTT
This sequence comes from Seriola aureovittata, assembly GCF_021018895.1. Taxonomy (NCBI): domain Eukaryota; kingdom Metazoa; phylum Chordata; class Actinopteri; order Carangiformes; family Carangidae; genus Seriola; species Seriola aureovittata. The sequence continues at coordinate 18,351,435 of NC_079385.1, read as the reverse complement.
TCAAGATACTAGTTAGCATGTTGACAAACTGTGTTAGCACATTCGATTATTAGCATTCTTTATCTTTTAAATCTTTTAAATGACTGGAAAAAGTTGATCTCATTTCATATTTATATGAACTACATGCAAGAAATACAACATTTCAAACCCAAACTGTTTTTTTTTTGTCAAGTTTCGAGGGTTTATTAGCATCCTAACCTGATTCTATCATGCTAACATTAGCATGTACTGTGATTTACGCGATTTAGGCTACATGTTAGCATGTGTTCAAACTTTTGCAGCCAGTAATAAGATAATGCTGAATGCTGAAATACAGTAACAAGTAGAAAAGAGCCATAAAGTCAGCAAACTGACATGTTCAGTTCAATGTACAGTAACTCCACAATAGATCTCTAAAGTTAGCTAACGTTAGCCACCATAAGCTACTGGGCATATCTGACAACCAAGACTGTAGCGGCAAAACACCTGAGTGTATTTAACTGTGTGAGGTTGTGTTTTATTGCTAATGAATTTAACATTGCATTTGTAAGAGGAAGAATGTTTCATTTGTTCAGACTCATTTTAATCTGTGCACAGGTAGTGAGGTAAATGCTACATTTAGCATGTTAGCACCCCTACGTTAGCATTAATCATCTGAGGCAAATGGAAATTCAGTTTTAGAGGCTTCCTGTCATGAAATGCAGGAGTTGAAATGACTTTTGGAGGCACTAGTTAAAAGTCAGTGGATCAATTATTTATTTATTAATGATCATTTATTTATTGGGTTTATCATAAATGCTTGTGGGCTACCAAATTTTATGACAATCCATCTGGTAGCTGGCAAGATATCTTTTCAAAAAAGATTATTCAAGATTTTACAACCTGCTTTAGCTCAGCAGGAGAGAACCAGATAATATTTTAGAAGTTAGAAAAGTAATTTAAGAAAAGAATAGAAGGAATGTTAATGTGTTTTCCCTCTGGGTTTTATGGTTACTCATTAACAGTTATTGGCTTGGTTAGAGCTGGGCTGGGCTCACACTACAGTAAACAGACACACACACACACACACACACACACACACACACACACACAAACCACCAAGAGGGAAAACAGTTGTATAACTTGAGAAAACACAAGTCAGGGAATAAGCAGATTTATTTTCTTTCTACTCTCTTTCTCTTTCTGTCTCTTTTACAGAATCGGATCACAGACCTGCAGTATAAATGTGTTAGTCTGTGTTAATATTTAGTTTCAGATTGAACTGTTATGTCACCTGTCGTTAGGACGAGCGTTGGACTGATTAAGGTGGTTGAAGGTCGAGATAAATGAGAGAGACATCTGCAGTGTTCAAGTCAACAAAGTCGACCAAATGCAAAGAAATATTATGAAGAAAAACACCAATTAAAAAAGAAATATACAGTGAATATTTAGTCGTAAACAATAAATCTCCTGATCTCGAAATGGATCAACACCCGCAGTGGAGTTGATCCCTGTGATATAGTTATTACTATGTAAATATTATAATGTTCTTTTATGCATATTATTATGATTATAGCTAAGCTAGGCTAAAAACACCACAGTTATCTGTAAGTTGAAATCAGTGAGATAAAACCGGATATGGAGCTTTTTGTCTTTTTGTCTCAGTCAAAGTATTTCTTTAAGTGATTCTGTTTGTTTAACCTTAGAGAAAAAGACAGTAGACTCCTGCAGTTTTAATCCTAAAGGCCTGAGTAGAACTGCTTTTGGGTTTTGTGAATGCGACATATTTACAGTTGTGCAGTCGTTGTCCATAAAGATAATCACAGACATGGGTTTATCATAAAATCAACATCATGTGGACCCTCATGTGTAAGGTCATTTGACCTTAATTTAAAGGAAGTATAGAGACATTTCTGTCAAAATGAAACAAAGATCTGCTTTTTTTTACTTAGGTAAAAGTACTAATAGTGTAGAAATACTCTGTTACAAGTAACAAACTCACACTTTTAAGTATTAGCATCAAAATATACTTAAAGTACCAAAAGTAAAAACACTCATTTTGCAGAATGGTGGCTTAGTTAAACCTCTGGACACCTTGTGAAAGTCTCATCTTAATCTATAATTATACATGATCATTTGTTTAATTTATTTCCATTAATATGAATCTGCAAAGTTGTCAAATAAATAAAGTGCAGTAAAACATTAAATGACTCTCTTGCAGTAGAAGTATAAAGTAAAAGAAGATGAAGACACTGGAGTTCAGTCAGCTGTGATAAATGAGGCGTAGTCATATTAACATGACAGCATCAGCACTGTCCTGCACTAACGTTACAGTGCATGCTCACAGAGTGAAATGCCTCCACGCATTGGCTGGCTGCCCTGTGAGATCACTTTCACCGCGATAGCTGACACAGGTGCGCGCACGTCAGCGTGCACATCGCCCACGAGCCAAAGAGAGCGCTGCTGACCGAGGTATTTAAAGCATCATACACAGAGAACTCCACCCTGTGTGTCTTTATACACGGCGAGACTAACAACTCAATGACTCGCTGACTCACATCCAACTCAGCATAGTCTGATATTAAGTCACTACCATCATTTGCAACTTTTTAGTCGCCATATTTAACAATTTTACGCAGGGAAAATGTAGTTAATACTCTAAATACTGCTGAATATTCAGTGTCTCCTCCCAAACGATGTTCATATAATATATATATATATAATTTCATCCTCAGAGGAACATGAACATCTGTATTAAACTTCATAGTTATCCATCCAGTAGTTGTTGTCCAGATATTTCATTCAAAACCACAAATGTGAACCTCATGATGGATGTTGAGGAAAAAAGAGAATCACCAAAGTCACTAGGGTTCATCCTCTGGGAACCATGACTGTTCTAATGTAACGTAGATATTTCAGTCTGGACCAAAGTGAAGAACTATGATGGGTAAAAAGTATGAAGTAAAGTAAAATGTCAGTTGCTGGAGTAACCAAACACAAACTGGTCACTTTCGCTGAAACCCATTTGAGCTTCTGTCTTATGGCGGCTTATCGTGTCATTATCTCTGACATTTCGTCTCTAGACGGATTCTCCGCCACAAACCACAGACAGACAGAAACACTGTGAGAACTGTGTTGAAACACAGACGCTGTCTGAGATTCAGATCTGTGTGTGAAACGAGGACAGACACAGTGTGAAAAAGTCTGTTTTTCAGCTGATTGGAAATGAGCGTTTTCATCATCTTACAGCCAAATAGAAAAGAACATAAATACTTCACCGCTACCAAAAACACTCAACACTAACTCTTTGAAGAAAAGTGCAGTTTGCCTGTTGTTTAGTTGTTTATTATGACGGAGCATTAACATCTGTGCTGCACCAGTTTTAGTGCCAAATAACAATTAACTACTCAAACCAAACTGTGGGAAACAAGAAGATGTTGAGATTTTTCTTAAAAACATTTTCTCAGTGTTTGTTAATCTAATATTAATCTAATAACCACACGCCCTGCAGCTGACCCACACACACACACACTAACCTTTTTGAATCCAGCTGCACAAAAAAATGTATTTTTCATGAAATAACTGACACCTAAAAACCCACAGCGCTTCGCTCAGCACCACTCAGCACTGTCAGAATGTGCTGAGCTGATCCGCCTCGTGCTGGATGAAAAAAAAAAGAAACCACATCGGTGTTGACGAGCCCGACTGCGCCCACAGCTGAGATGTAAACACTGGGGGGGTCGATGAAATGTGAGATGATATTACAGCCAAAAAATGTTCTTACAAGATGAAACAACTGTTTAAAAATGACAAGAACTAGTAAAATGTAGTCTAATGGTTCATCTTTTTTAAATCACACCTTTACATTGTGTTATTTCTTACAATATCTGTATGTTTTTGCTTTAATAATAATAATAAACATAAAAAAATATGAATGAAATGCATTTCAAGACATCATTGTTTCCATAGAAACATCCCCTTTTGAATTTAATGATCTTCTTTCTCTAAGACAAGAATCTGGATACACTTTGGATTTTCAGCTCCACTGCACTGCTGAGGTTTTTATAAAATGAGTAAAAATAATAATAATAATCAAAATACTGCACATGTGTTGTGAGAGGTGATGGATTTTTCACTAAGAGAAAACAGTTTTCAGATGTTTTTACAAGGGTCCAGTTAGTGAATCTCTCTCTGATATTGCGTAGTGGTGTGGTCTAACATGAACCAGATCTGCTGCTACACACCCAGCGGTCTTCTAGGAATCACACACACACACACACACACACGCACACACACACACACACACACACGCACACACACTACTCTTGGTGCATGATGCATTATGGGTGTGTGTGTGCACCAAAGTTTTATCGCAGCAGGAAGGAATTTTGACACATGACAGAAAACACATTCTCCGGGGTTGAAACTGACGATTATGTTCCTGACAGAAACACACGTCCACGACACAAGGAACAATATTATTCTCAAGATAACACACACACAGAACTCTTCAGTGTTGTGGTGTTTGCTTTGGCTCCGCCGCTCATACTGACACCTCAGCAGCCGCATGACAAGAGCTTGACCACAGCGCCCACTTGTGGTCATGGACGTAACACTACAGTCATGGGACCTTTTTGTATTATTATGGATATTATTATTATTGCAGAGTGCAGATAAATGAAATTTAATACCCAAGCTAAAATAATCCTGAACCAGGTTGAACCCTAAATATGACGTCTGCAATAGTTCTGACCGTTAACAGCTGATATTGTCCCCAGATAAAGATATTTTTGTGCCAAAATTCAGACTTGAATGTACAATATCATTCACTATTATATTATATATAATTTAAATCCTTTTCATTTTGTTGTTTTAAATCTCTACTTTGTAAACGACATCAACAAAAAGTCTTTAAAGTGGAAACTGAGCAAACTCCATGTGCTGAGGACGATCATGTGATACGACTGAAAGCTCCAGAACAGCTGCTGAATAGACCATGACGGGAAATAGTTGCTGTTTAAAGAGGCTATGACTCTGGTGTTTATCAGAGTGGAAAAAACTCTTATTAAACAGTATTTAGAGGATTATTGGAGACTAAGATTCTTCTGTCAGAGCCACAATGATAATATCAAAAATGATGAAAATGATATATTAATACATTCATGCAATATTTTAAATAAAAAAAACAGAAAACCAGGAGCTTCTGTCAGACAAAGACTTCAGTGAGCTGTTAATTCATTCTGTTGTAAACATGTGAACAAAAGTCAAACAGCAGGACTGGACTTAAATCAAGGACAACATCCAATCCTGGTGCTTTTATATCACAACACACACACACACACACACACACACACACTGTGCGGAGGGAACTCACATGGAGCTGTGTGTTGTTGTTGTTGAGCTGGTCCTGACTGACGGGTGACGCTGCAGGGTGACAGTCCAGCGACACTCTGTCCCGACAGGCGGCGTGACAGGAGTATTTACAACCTGCAGAACAATGAATCGATTAAAGGGTTAATTTTCCAGAGTGTGGACAGATAGAAAAGTTTGAACTGTGACTGTAAAACGACTGTGAGTACTGGCACAGATACGCACGTACGACACAATGAACCTTTTGTGTGTGTGTGTGTGTGTGTGTGTGTGGGTCTGTAACGTATATGCAAATACCCGCTTGATATCAGCAGAGTCTGAACGTTGGGGTCAGAGTTATTCTCAGCAAACGGAAACCAACAACATGCAAAATCTGACCTGTGTTACAAGATATGAACGAGGAAAATGTTTCAAAATAAGGGCGTGTAGGATTTGACCTTCGTTTTTAACATTTAAAACCCAGAGTAGAAGCTTTGAACGCGACATTTCTCTCTTCAAAATGCCCAAATAACTTCAGTGGAAAGACCTGGTCGCCTCGGGGTCATAGAGATCTATTCCTATGATTATCTGTTATATTTTTGATGAGGAGGTTTAAGTTTGCAATCCACAAACTGACGCGACGGGGCCACGTCACTCAGCAGCTGTTTATTGACTCCAGAATGAGAGGTGCATTCTGGGATTAAAGGCCTGAATATGAGCATAAACTCAGTCCTTAAAAATGACTAATAAATTAATAAATAAATAAATAAAATCAGGTTGAAAAAGATGATCTGAAAATCTGATTTAGACATTTAGAATTATACAAGAAAATACTAATTATTAACTTAAAATAAAATAAAAACAATCAGCAGATTCAATGTTACACATATTTTGCTTGGCTGGAAAACAATCCAGTTTATTGTTGTTTACTATCTTATCACATAATCGTATAAATAAACATGTGGTTCAGTTTCTAATCAGGTCTAAATGAGGGAAAACTTAAACTTTAATAAAATCTGATGTTATATTTGCAGATGGTTTATAGGAGAATAAGTGGTAGTAAAAAAATCTAAAATATTTCCCTCCCAATATCAACACTTTCACAAATTTAAATTATTACTGATTGAAAACAAAACAACAAACATCTTTTTAAATTAAGTCAATTAGAAAAACATTCGACTGATTGACATAAACATGGAGGTTCAGGACTGTAACAATTACACTGACAACAAATATGACAGCTGATTAATCTTTTTAGTCATTTATCAAACAAATAAAGTCAAATATCGGCAGGTTTCATCAATAAAATGGAAGAATTTGCTGCTTTTTTCTGTTGTAAATTGAATATTTTGACAAAACAGGGAATTTAAAGACGTCACTTTTCATATTTTTAGACTTTTTATTGACGAAAGGTTTGATTAGAACAAATAACTGAGGGATTATTCAACATAAGAATTCATGTTTAAATGCAGCTTTAATCATCTGAACAGATTATAACACACAGATATTATCACTACATTCATTTTGTCCCTGTTGCCCACCCTTAGTTTATCAGTTATGACTTCTATTGGAGTATCAGACCTATAAATAAAGTGCACACACACACACACACACACACACACACACACACACACACACACACACACGACTGGCCACGATCCAGCAGCACCATTAAGTATTAAAATAACTTCACCAGAGAAGAGGAAGAAGCTTTTTTCACTGACTTCATGTCAACAAACAAACACGACACACTCTGACAACACACACACACACACACACACTAGACACTCACAGACACCTGCACAAACTGCATCTGTGTGTGTGTGTGTTTGTTCCCATGATCTTACCTGTCGACCTCTTTCTCACGTGCTGTCCGACTTTATCCGACAGTTTGCACATGGCTGCTCCCATCTCCCATCTTCATCACACACACACACACACACACTCGATATCCTATAAGATCTATTACATCACCTCATCTTCTACAAACACACACACACACACTCACACGCGCAAGGAGGAGTAAATCACAAACACACTGTCTCCTCTCTCTCTCTCTCTCTCTCTGTGTCTCTCAGTGTCTCTCGGCCGAGCTCTGCTCTACATTCAGTCCCTGTCAGACTTCAGAAGCTGATTTGCGTAGCCACCATTCTCCCTGTTTCCCTCCCTCTCCCTCTCCCTCGCTCTGTGTCTGTGTTGTTGTGCTGAGTAGGTGATTTAACAGTCAAATGGAGGCCACAGTGTGATGGACACACAGACAGGGGGAGGAGGGAGGGAGGGAGGGAGGGAGGTGGACGTAGGACTGCTGACTCAGTCATCTACAATCGCCCTCTCCTCTTTGCTCACTTACGTAGCCTGTTATGACTGTCTGTGTGTGTGTGTGTGTGTATGTGTGTGTGTGTGTGTGTGTGTGTGTGTGTGTGTGTGTGCCTCCCCAGTTTCCTGCTATCACTCTCTCTCTCCATTCATGCGTCCACCCTGTCATCCATCTCTATCCCTCTTGACAATGAACCTGATCCACAGAGGAAGACAGGGAGAGCCTCCCTCATCCATCCATTCATCCGTCCAAAACATGACGCAACTATTTGCTATTTTATTTTTGTATTTTTGGACGTGGAAATAAATAAAGTCACGTTTCCAAACTTCAGGCAACAAAACCAAAGAAAAAGCAGCTTTAAAGCTGTTATATAAGGACGTGTCCTGAAAACAAGTCGCAAGAGAAACTGAATCCTTTATCCAGAGTCATATCAAATATTAACCATTTGCTGGGCTGCTAGCTAACTAACTGCAGCGGCCCGGGTTCGAATCCGGCCGTCTCTCTCCCAGAGTTCCTGTCTCTCTCTCTCACTGCAACTATTAAATTAAACGCAAAAAATGTCACCGTGACCTTTGACCTTTGACCACCAAAAATCGAATCAGTTCATCCTTGAGTCCAAGTGAGGGTTTGTGCAAAATGTGAAGAAGTTTCATCAAGGTGTTACGGAGGTATTGTGTCCACGAGAACGGGACGGACGGACGGACAACCAGAAACCAATATGGCTAACAAAAACAATACAGGACAAGACGAAGAAGAAGAAGAAGAAAGAGGAGAAGAAGAAATGAGCTCTTCTGTTATCTGAATGAAAACTGAGTCACATGACCTGAACATTTCGGACCTGAAAGTTTCAAGACACAAACGTTTCTCTGTCAGTTTGGAGACGGACGGAGACGACAACACAGTTTTCATCCCTCGCAGTGTCGCTCCAGTTTAAACATGGCGGCAAATTTCCAGCATCTGCTAACTGTGGTTGCGTCCGCTGCAACAGTGTTTAATCGAAGGCGACGTAATGACAGATAAGGGATTTTTGGGAGGTCATAGTTTTCGGATGTCATGTGACTTAAATGTGGAAATATATTCCTTTGTTGAATCGTCTGGAAAAAGAAAAACCTCATGAACTATCTGAACGAAGTGAAGAAGATGGATACGAACGCTTCACTCACTCAGGATAACAAACAGATACAGAGGTCCACCACTCGGCAGCCATCTTGGCGGCAGCCCCCCCGGGGGCAGTTATTTCAATCTCCTGTCTAAATGAATGGAGAGAGAAGCTTCATCATTAACTTCATCCTTCCTCTCTCTCTCTCCGTTCTCTTCATCACTCTCTCTTTATCTTCCTCCTCCTCTCTTTCTGCTGTCTCTGGGATAAAAGCATCTCCCACACAGCAACACGCCGATCGATCAATCACACACACACACACACACACACACACACACACACGCACGCATGCACACACACACACACACACACACACACACACACACACACACACACACACGCACTCTTTAACCTTTAACACTATTACACTAGAATTATATATTAATAATTTCTAGAGCTTGTGGTTTGTAAATATATAAAAAGGGATTTAGAGGAAAGAGAGAGTCTGTGGTTTATTTTCACCTTTTTATTAAACACAGAACAGAAGTGAATCCTGAATCATAACAACATCGAATTTAAAGTTAAATATGGATGTTACGACTTTAATTTAAGATATTTAATTATAATATTTTATTTAAAAGCTATGCATCAAAGTCTTTAAGTAAACACAGATATATATGTTTTATATTGACACAAAGCTAATTAAACCATTATGATTTACAAGTGAATGTTTGTATAAAATAGAATAAATTGATTGATATTGAACGATTGATATAAAACTAGTTAAACATAAGGAAAAAAAGTAATATCAAATTATGATCTGATAATCTATTGTATTTATTGATAATTATTCTGTTTATTTAGTGAAACAATAGTTAATCAAATCTGTGCCGAAACCACAAACAGCAGCATGTCATTCATCGCACACAGGGCTCTTATTGTGAAATAAGATCTTCTAGCTCAGAGGTCAAAGGTCAGAGACTACAGTTGTTTTTTTTTTCCTCCTGTTTGTGAAAGACTTTTTAGGAAGGGGTCTCTAATCAGGTCTGTGTGTGCAGAGAGAGAGACAATGAGTCTCCAGCTCCACTAACACCCACCTGCTGAAACACACACACACACACACACACACACACACACACACACACACACACACACACACACACACACACACACACACACACACACACAAGCTGTGTACAGTTTGGGACTCATTATTGGACAGATTTGTCCGCCCACTTCGAGAGAGAGAGAAAGAAAGAAAGAGAGAGAGAGGTCAGAGGTCAGAGGTCAGACTCAGCCGGAGCAAAGCAGCAGGTGTCAGTGCCTTGCTCAAAGACACGGGAGCATGGAGGAAGTTTGCAGCCGAGGTCTTGAAAAACCACAGCTCCGTCTGAACTGTGTGAGAGGATCATGCTGGTGTTTTATTTTATAAGGGCACCGACAGGAAACTGAAGCCAATAGTGAATTTATCCTATAAACAAAATCTGTGACCGCAGGTGGATAAACACGACTTCACTCTCTGCTGTGATTGAATGTTTGAGCTTTGACGACGTCACAGCTTCACTCGCTGAGGCTGCGATGACAGATTACTCTCATTACAGCTGAATTTTTCTATTAAATGACACATTGAAATGTTTCTTTTGTCCAATTCAAAGTCTAAAACCCAAAGAAAAGTCAGTTCACTGTCACATATGATGGAGAGAAGCAGAAAAATCATAAAGGTGAGACGCTGGAGACGACGAATGAAACAATAGATTCATTTTCTGTCGAGTGATGAATCAATTATTATCAACTTCCTCATTTCTGTATTTATACATGTGACATAATTTTATATGAAGAGTAATCTGGTTTTCTGTGACGACAAAGTTTCAGGACAAAGTTTCAAATGTGAAAAGAAAACCTGCGTATTCTTAATGCTTGTACAGTACTGAGGAGACAGAGACAGGTGTGTGTGTGTGTGTGTGTGTGTGTGTGTGTGTGTGTGTCTGAGTATGTGTGTGTATGTGTGTGTGTGTGTGGACAGGTGTGTGCAGCCATCTGTTGTCTCCTAATTCATCACAATGTTCTTTCTTTTTCTCTTTCTCCACGAGCTCAGGTGATTTATAAATGTGATTAAAACTGAGAGAAGAATGAAGCTGTGAGTCTTATCATGTTACCACGACACACACACACACACACACACACACACACACACACACACACACACACACACACACACTGTAGTCTACACAGGCGATACAACACACTGAATAAAAAGCTCTGTGTTTTAGTTATTTTGATTGAACGAAAAGTGAATCTAAAAAAGGATCAGCTCAGTTTAAAGTTATTTTGATCATTTCAACTTTTTCTTCCTACACCTGATGTTTTTTGTTTCCTGTTGGCAGGTGAGACGCGGGTTCAGCTCAGTTTACAGAAAACAGGTTTGTGTTTTGGTGAAGACGCTGGAAAAATGATCCACTTGGAGACACAAATGGGGACGATCGGCCAGCATCTCTCTGAGTGATCAGAATCAGATTCAGCCTGCTGCACTGTCGAAACACACACACACACACACACACACACACACACACACACACACACACACACACGCACACACACTCATCAGGACTCACCGGAGCTCCTCCACAGCAGACTGACCTCCAGACGTCCAGAGCGTCTCATCACTTTTGGAAAGCGATAGAAAAATCCAGACATTCTCCTCAACGTTTTTCCAAAGTGTTTGGCAAAGCCCATTGCTCACAGACACACACACACACACACACACACACACACACACACACACTGCTCCAACAAGATCCAGATGTTGACTTAAATCCAAAGATAACTCGATGTGGATCCACACATTCAACGAAATCCTCCGTCACTGTCCTCCATGATGTTTCTGTCTGTCTGCTGAGGTCTGCACCGCTCCCTCCCCTCACACACACTGACCCCCATTAATGTCTGTGTACACAAGCGTGTGTGTGTGTGTGTGTGTGTGTGTGTGTGTGTGTGTGTGTGTGTGTCATTTGCTGCCACAGGTTGAGTGTGTCTTGTCTCTCGTGGAGCCAAACTGTCACAGCGACTGAACAAACAAGGGGACGACAGCTGACACACACACTCACACACACACACACACACACACACACACACACACACACACACACACACACACACACACACACACACACACACACACACTGGTCTTACTATAGAGAGAGGAAGTGGAGGCAGACTTCAGCTCCAGTATTTCTCACACTGGTATAAAATGAACTCCCTCCTCTGGAACAGTCTTTTCCACGGGAGTCAAACGGACTCTTTCACCACCAAACACCAAAACACACGTTTGGTGGATGATTTGAAGCTCCAAGTTACTTAAAACCATTTGAATATATATATATATATATATATATATATATATATATATATATATATACAGTATATTTAGGTTATATATTGTCATTTTCCTTTTTTTCTATTTCATGCTTCTTTTATTAGCGTTAATCACGTGAATGACCTCTGTGTGTGATAATGTGCTGTACAAATTAGTAGTTAATAGTTTCCTTTAATTCAGCAGCAACGATAGGAATTCAATAAACACACATGAACAGGTTTCAAGCTAACAGTGCAGTGTATGTATGTATGTGTAATTGTTTTTAATTAGCACAAATAATCCCATTGATCTAGGTACCTGTCAGAGAGCACACAGTGAGTCAGTGTCTGAACAGGGAAGCTGTTTTCAGTATGTTAGGAATCATGTACTTGAATTATAATTACAGCCTGACGAGCTGCACAGTGACTAACACTGCTCTACAATGTGAAACCTCACCACTGTCATGGTAAGTAATGACACTTAAGGTTAAATTTCTCCTTAGCCTGGGGAGTTACTGAAGGGTGTTGCACAAAATCTCTTAAAAAGTTTCTTTACAGTTAAGGAAAAAAGTTTACAGCAATGAAAGACGTTTTACAGCGGTAAACTTCTACAGTTTCCATGGAGACCTGTATCGTCTCACAAAGTTGTACAGAAGAAATAAATGTCATTAAAAAAAACGACATCATAGAAGTTCGCCGCTCTCAACTCCTCCTGTTGTTCTGATGGAAACTTCACGATCGATGGAGATGAAATACTTCACCAATAACTGACTGGAAACATCATCATTAACATGTAAAGGAGCTGCAGTAACAGTAATATTAAATCTATAGTGTATAATCAATTCCTCATCACTGAGGGTCCATCGGGTTCTTCTGATCGTGGAGAAATCTTTTTGGGATGTTCATCCTCTTCTTTTATCACCATAAACTTCCTGACTTTGGTCGCTAAGGTCTTCTGTGCAACGGTTTAACTGACTTTAAGTATAAAACTAAGATAAGGAGAAAATCTTAAATATTTAAGTTAACATTTTAATTAAACCTTAAGGAGAACAGTTAAGGGGGTTTTTATTCTAAGGAAACCTTAAGTTGGACTTTAAGGAGAACCTTGACTTAAGATGCTTCATGCGACTAGAACCAGTTCTTCTGTTTCTGTTCTGTTGTGTCAAAATAAAAGCACAGTGGGACACGAGGCCGTCGCCGGCTGCAGACGCTTCAGCAGAGACACCAGAGACGCTTTAATGCCCTCTACCTACACACTCAGTGTACTGTATCTGCTGCAACACTAAACCCCATCAGACAAAGAGCTCCTGCAGGTTTCTATTACTTCAACCTCCCTTGTAAAGAAAGACACAAAAGGACGAGAGACTCACAGTAAGAGAGAGAGAGAGAGAGAGAGTGTCTGTCTTTCAGGAACTGTTCTTATCGAGTCTCATCTGACCCACTTTGAGACACAAGTAGAAACACTGAACTGAGCACAATCAGGATGATACTGCGCAGGTGTGTTTTCAAGTTATTTTCTTGGACAGTTCCTGGGAAGGACGATGAGATTTAGTAATAATTATAGGGAATATTACACTTCACAATTAATCATTTCCAATCAATTCCTTACAGTAAAACCACAGACGGTCTTTAAAAACCACATGTAAGTCACTTAAAACATGTAACACAAGGTTTGTTTAGGTTACGCGTTTCCTAAATAACAATTTAACCAAAAATAATGTTATCAGATTTTTTTTTTTTTTAATCGAAATTGTTCATCCTGAAAGGTTCTGTATGAGTCGAGCTCTGGTGCTTTTTTATTGGTGCGTCTTTAATGTTTATTAACTCGTTCAAATTAGGAAAATGCACCCACATAATCCTGAAAGTGAAGCCCAGTAAAAGCCAGAATCTACTGGACATTTCCTGTCTTTAAAGCATGACCACGAAGTCTTCATACCATAGAATACATTATAATGTAAACTGGGTCAGTTTAGCATTTAAAGTCCTGCCTCAGAGGAACCTGAAAATTAATTTTTAAAAGAAATAACTGAACAAAACTGCTGCTCTTGCTCAACCAGCTCATGAGTGATCGTTTCTGGGTGTTAATAAGTGAACGAGTGAATGACACACACACACACAATCCTCAGTAGAGAGACACAGGCTTTTGAGGATGATACGATTCGCCTCTAGAAGTTTGTTCTTTATCTAAAATTACTTTTATTCGAGGAACAGACACTGATGTTGTCGACCAGATGGAGTAATGGGCCTTTAACAGGCTGCCTGAGTGGCAATCAACTGCAGAAACGCTTTTTAAAAGACACATACACTTAATACACACACACACACACACACACACACACACACACACACACACACACACACACACACACACACACACATAAAGTCCATCAGCAGTGCTGGTAAAGTTGACGGGAAACAAAGGGCTCATTGTGTAGGTTCATTGTCTCTAAACATAATGAGGTTAAAAAGGCTAAATGGACGAAGGCAGAGTAAGAAGATAGTTTGTTTTGAATCTGTCTGCCTCGTTTTATTCAGTAAATATGAGCAATGGGTTTAAAAATGACTTTATTTAATTCTAGTGGATGTCCACGCTTCAAGTCCGCTCAAGTATCTCTGCTGCGTGTCGTTCCCATGTCTCTCGCTTGTTAAATTTCTTGTTTTATTTTTGTAATAAAACTGGTGAAATATTTATCTGTGACGTGCTGAAAAGCAGCGTAACAGTAGTAAAAGTCACAAGGTCAAATAACTGTCTCAGTAATGTCAGTTAAACAGCAGCAATACTGATCTAAAGTTTGCTAACTAAAGCTAGCTAGCTAACGTTAGCCTGCTTTAGCTAATGTAGCAAAACGGTTAATTACTGAAGAGAGCAAGGTTGTGTATTTTCTTTATGTATTAAAGGTATTTTTTAAAATGTTTTCTCTGCCGTTGTTGTGTTTAGCCAATATATAATACGCAGCGCTACGTCTTCAGGGGTAAACTGGAGGCTACAGTCAGTCGCTATCGGAAAAACTGAGGAGAGGGGCTGGGGGCTAGCTGGTTAGCATGCTAACTTCAGTAGAAGAAAACACATGATAGAGACAAGAGCTAACGTTGGAGTTACTGTCCGCCTCTGGAGCTCTTGGTGAATAAAGGACTGAAGTTTGATGCTGAACTCCTAACGTTTCTTCTAGACCGGTAAGTAAACAGCTGCTAATGCTAACGTTAGCCATGTAGCAATAGCAAAACTATAAAAAAAATATATGAGAAATTATATATTTTCACACTTTGAGTCATTTATCTAGAAAAAAAGCCAAACATTTGCTGGTTACACCTTATAAAATGTGAGTTTATTTAATTTTTTTCTTCCTTTTCTTCTTTAAAGCTGGTAGCGAGTTTGGCCTAAATACAGCCTGATAAGATGCTCCTTCCATATGTGGGCCAATTCTGGAAATCACATTTAAAACTACACGACAGGATAAACAAGTAAACAAAGGGGGAACAAGGGAAAAGAAACAACTGAATATCAATTTGAATATTCAAAAACTTTTGGGTCTCGTTTCCATTCCAACACTAACTTCTATTGTTTGCCAGGCAGAAGTAGATGAAGAAGGAGGTCCAGTTTCTACTCGGCGAGACACTGACACTCACCTGAACTGGTTTGTCGACATACTGACGGCATTCCAGCTGCTAAGCTGCGTTTTTGAGCCCTACCTATTTATGTCATGGAGATCATTCAGACATGTGGTATTTACTCTATGTGAGAATGTCTCTTTCTTGAGAACCTGCTCATTCAAATGATTTACGAGTTTCCTTAAAAGTCCATGAAGTCAGTCAATGCAGATGTGGCCTATGGATCATTTTTGACCCAAAGACCTTCAATTATATTTTATATTTTCATAAAACTACTGACTTCTGTTCTGTTTTTCTAAAAAAAAATCAATGTATTTGTGTAATTTTTTTTTTAATGCTTGTGACTTTGATGCACGTTGGTAAAAATAAAACATCAGAAAATACTGACAAATGTCAATCACAGTTTCCTAGAGCTCAGGTTAATATCTTCAGATTGTTTGGTCTGATCAATCGCCCCAAAGATATTCAATTCACTGATATGAGCTGAAAAATAAAGCAAATCTTCACCTTTCCTTTTAGAAGGTGGAACCAGCGTATGTTTGGCTTTTTTAAATGATAAATGACTTAAAAAGCGACGTAGCAATAATTATTTGGACTGTAAACACAAAAAAATACCCACTTTTATTTCATCAACAGTACAAAACCCAAAGATGTTCAATTTATAATTATATAAATCTGAAAAAGCCTCAGATCCTCACATTTAAGAAGGTGGCATTTTGGCTTGACAAATATCGCAAAACAATTATCAAAATAGTTGGATTCTCTGTTGATGACTTCTTTAATCGTTCCAGCACTAAGATAATAAGCTGAAGATGAGCCAATAAATAAAAAATAAGTCAAGTTTTCAGTGGGTTTACTCTACGCCAAGGACAAAGCTATGATTTTAAAAAGGTCACCGACCAAACTGTATTTTCAGAGTATTAAAAAAAAACATCACAAATGCTCTCAGATATGAATGTTATGATGCTTATTCATTACAAATTTATAGTAAAAATGATCAATATTACGCTGTCTGTCCATGGAGAAGGTCTGAGGAGGAATATCCTTCGAGAAACAGTGAATTTTTGTTGGATTTCTAGTATGAAAATTTTCACATTTAAAGCCACTGAATATTAAATTTCCCTTTAAATTGAACCTACACACCATAAACACAAATTCATTTGTTTGTTGACGAATAAAACCCCCCTGACCTCTAAATGAGTCTAAAATCTAATGAAACATGACCTCATTCCTCTAATGGGGCTTCATTTGTTTGGGAGTTGACCCCACCACCCCCAAAACCCTCCTACCCATCATCAGCACACTCACCTGTACAGGTGAGACCATGCTGGAAGATGTACTGGCAGCACGCATCACACCAGGTGTCCTCCGCTCCGGCCTCGAAGGTGTGTCCCTCCCCGGACTCCTCCTTCACCCTGGGGTCCCTCTCATCGGGGGAGAAGATGGTCCTCACATCGGGGGGTCTGAACCCCTTCCTCCTGCTCCGCTGTGGCCCTCCTCCGTGACCCTCCATCCCGCTCCCAGCAGCGTCTCCCTCGCCGTCTCTCCTCTCGGGGCTCGGTAAACTCTCCGGGTGCCCTCTCTCGCTCCAAGCCGCCTCCAGACTCTCCAGACGGGTCGGCTGAGGAGACGGATGCCGCCGGACGGCTCTCACCACCACCGCGCCCTTGTTGGCCTTGGAGATCCGCATCTTGGCTCCCAGTGGCGGCCACGTAGCCTCCGGTGGCTCGTAGAGTGTACCCGGGGATTTGTTGATGTGAACCGCGCGCACGTTTAACGGAGAGTCACCCGTGACCGAGGAGCGCGTGGGGACGTATTTGCGACCCTGGTGCACGACGTTAAACATTACGCACGCTCTTCACGGGCTGCCCGCCGGACAAGTCGGCGAAGGTGAATTAACCAGTGTGAGGCACAGGTGAGACGTCATTGTTGTGAGTGATGACACCGGCTGATGAACTGTGTCCTCCTGCTGTTTGTTGTCGGTGAGCAGGTTGAGGCGGTCCGCGGTGAGCAGGGGAACGGGTTGGATCTCATTTCGCCGGGAGACATCAAACAGCAGAGCCGGGGCTGCCCGACACGCGCCAGAGAGGGCGGCGCGCGAAACTCCCTTTACAAAAATACAGACTTTACGTTTCTTTCGTTATCAATATCCCTAATCCCAATCCCAATCTGGACACAAATTAATAATTTAATAATTGGGATTGTCCTCTTTAATTCGGCATGGATCACATACTTTAATAAGCTCACATTTAATAAAACTGTAACTTTAAATTGTGTCTCGTGTTGCTTCTTTTACCACAAAGTGCTGCCTCTACAGTGTGAACCAAATCTCACGTGTTGTTTTGGGTTCATTATTTATGCGCCGAATTTATCAAAACAAATATAATAATTATTATATATAATTATAATAAACAATTAATGTATTTATCACAATTTACAGTACCTGATTTGACCACAAGATGGTGCAGTTTTCACTTCAAAATCAGGCCAGCAGTTAGTTGAACAATCATGTACATTATAATAACTTAAGTCATTTTAAACATGCCTCACCTACACAGGGTGGCAATTAAAATTTTTTGGGTAGTTATTTCATTGTACAGATTCAGACAGTGCACACATTTCTTTATCAAATTTCATTCAGAAAATATTTTAATAAAAGCTTTAAAAACAAACACAGGATCATCCACCAACAACAATTACAGCGATGCATCCCTCAATGACAATTAATGTTTTCTCAAGCTAAATATTTTCTATTTATTTTTCATAAAAAAGTGCAAGTGCTCAACAATTCTTAATTTGACTTAAGAAAATGTTTTTTTTTGTTTTTTTTTTTTTTTAAACCAAGCTACAACACAAAATATGCTGATTTAAAAACTCTCCTGCCATATCTTCACAAATAAAACAGAAAACAAGTTATAGTTTGTTTTGTTTTTTTTATACAGTTTTTAAATCAATGAATAACAGTTCAACCACATTAAATTAGTACGCAACAAAAATAAATCTTCTTGGGGTGTACCACTAGCTCCCCAGGTTGAGCGCACACTGTATGGCTCGATCCGTGCCGTATATCTCCACCATTGCTGTTATTAACGGCAAAATGTCCCAAATAAATCTCATAATCTTGTTTCTTCTTTGGCTCAGTGTCCGTTTAAGAGTACTTAACAATTAGCACAAAGAAAAAAACATTAACAATATAATTACTTATAAAAAAGAAATTATTTCCCTGCTTGTATGGATTTTATGCGCATGACAGCTGGTTTGGCAGAATACAAAAATAAAAGTCACAAGTCTCATTCAGTTCCTCATACCAAATGTAAAGTCTTCGAGAGTATTCAGAACATCTCAGTAGGTTGTTATAATGTGTTCGAGGTGGATCATTAATGCTCGTCGCTTCAAGTAATCTGAAGGAGCTAGATTGTGTTTGCAGCTCCTGAAGGTCCGAGTGTGCAGGGTTTGAGCTTCAGGGCGAGCTGTGGAACAGGAAACCAAGTCTCTCTGATCACTGGACGTTGTCGTTGTCGTCGTCGTCGTCGTCGTCGTCGTCACTCTCGAAGGCTGCGTCCTGCACAAATAAACGAGAGGAAAATGTTCAGGTAATGTGAAAAGGTTTACAGGTTAAACACGTGATTTTAGGAGGGTGAGAGTGTGTTACGTACGTATCCGCCCTGCTCCTGTACCCAGGATGAGTAATATTCATTCATATATTTGGCTCCGTATCCCAGCAGTCGGTTCGCCGGCAGCGTGTCCATCGCCGACAAACGACTTGTGGCCTGTGAGGAAACAGAAACATGATGGTTTGTCAGAATTCAAAGGAAAATGATTCACTGAGCTGCTGGAGTTCTGTAAATAAAGGTATGATCTCACTGTATCAGACGACAGGATATTTTTGTCTTTAACACTCAATACATAAATTCTTGCTGTGTTTTGTTCAAGAGACACGGCAGACTATATATTTACTCCGACCAATCACAGCTCGTCTTCTGTCATGACTTTAGTGTTCTATACGCAGATGATCCGTGAGGCACCAGGGACACGATCCCTCCGACTTGAACCACTGGACTCGTCTACATAACTTTATATGAAGTTGTTAAATCCAGCTCTACCTGCAGCAGCTTTGATTCTTAATGATGCTGTATGTAAGTCACAGGGTCTGATTCCCAGCCTGTGGCCTGTGGCCCCCTGGTGGGCCAAGAACGTACTGTAAGTCGGCCAACAAATCATTTGCAAAACAGAACAATTTAGTTTAAAAGGTGCTCTGCATTATTTGGCCTCCGTATTGTTACAGGGTTGGACGTGGGTCGCTAACATTTTTACCTTACTGCGGCGAGGGATGCAGTTAACCACACTGTCAGCATTTACATCACTGTTCATTTTCCTAACGGCGCCATAAACTCGTTCTCACCTCACAGGTCACGGCGATCTGGGTTTTGGGTGATGCGTGTGGTCCTGGAGAGTCGGGGTTGGGGGACCTGAGGCCCATCCTCGTGAGAAGAGCCGACATCAATGTTCTGAAGAAACTGTAGTTCCAGAACAGTTCTGTGGCCATCGCCATGTCTTTCAGCTCCTGGAGACAAGAAACATTTTATATTCAGTGTTTTATAAACTTTTATTCACCACTGAAACAGTTTTCATTAATACTGACGACATATAACACACGTTAAAATATACGTTTTTCAAGGGGCACAACTGGAAATAACACTTGACAGTGACATAACTTCACTACAGAAGCTTGTAGTAGCTCTCAGAAGTTTATCAGCTGTATGAAGCTGTAAAATGATGATAAAATTATAAAAGTTTATCTGTGAACTGTAGACTCGCCTGATAAAGTGGAATGTGGGTGTGTTTTATAGTAAATGTGTGAGGTTTATAAGAAACAATATGACGTTAGAAAAACTGATGACAACGAAGAGCAACTTTCCAAAACGGCCCTTTTTAGATATTCATGCAGCGTTTCTGACCTTCTCGTTCAGCCTGTCTCCAGTCTCCCTCAGCAGCAGACCAATCAGCTTCTCCACGTTATCTACACAGCAGAACACAACGATCAACAACCAGCAGACAAAATACAAGAAAAACACTGAGGTTTGAAACGTTAAAATGTAAAATAAACTGTTTGGGTAATTTAATATTTCATTAAAGCATATTCAGATTTAATCAAGGACAAAAAAAAAACGATTGTTGCTTCATTATTACCTTAGTTTTGTTTAGTCTGACAACTTTGAGGCAAAAACAGATTTGTGGGAAGAGCTTTTTCTTGCATCTAAGCTCAAACCATTATTAAACCATTCCTTTATTATGTTGGTTTCAGTACAGACTGTGATGAAGTAGCTGTAGTAATATTTTCTCTTTATTTGCAGAGCTTTTGTCTGTAGAAAACGTAGCTTCATAAAGCAACGTGGAGACTCTTAGGGACGAGGCTGACGTAAATATAAGGAGAGGTTTGGGAGAATATAAGAGTTCCTGCATTTGGGGAATAATATTCTGTTGTTTTGGCTGAAATGTTTAGGAATCCAAAACTCACCGTCTGGAGCGTCTGTCTCTAAATCTGGAGGAGTGAACGGGATTTCACCGGCGAGCTTCATCAGCTGGCGAGCCACATCTTCCAACTCATCCTCCTCTTCATCTTTAGTTGAAAGAAATAATAAAAACACACAGATAAAAAAAAAACGTTCAGAGTTATCAAAACAACACACAGCAACGAGTCAGACGGGTTTTCCCGCACAAAGGCGACGCATGATGCTGAAAAACGGTGCTCGTCTGCTATGTCACGAGATCTGAGTCACAGCAGGAGAGCGAAGACGATGAACCTGCGGCTGCACGTCTGCGGTGTAGCTGCTTCGACTCATGACTTTGCAAGTGTTTTTACGACTCACTGAGAAGTTCCTGAACTGAGTCACTGATTCACACATTTGCCTTCTTGTTCAAGCAGTTCCACTTATTTCACAGCCATGTTATCCCACTTTATACCAGAATACTGACCTTTTAAACTTTTTACTAAAAATAATTCAAAATAACATGAAGGGAGCAAAATGCTTGGCAAAATATCTATATTGCTACCATTATATAGATATGATTGTACTTAGTTCTTTAGATTTCAAGTATATACATTTATATTTTATAGTAGTTTACTATTAGTATATACAGTGTAAAGCTGTAAGTGGCAGTTTGAAAGACTTAATCAGCACCTATGTTGATAATCAAATAATCAGTCTTTATTTAATATTTCTTGTTATATTTAAATATCTACTTGTGTATCATATTATTATCTACTATTTATCTTGTTTTTAAGTATTTTATATTGACATTTGCAGTTTCTCTTTTTTTGTACTGTCTACTTTGTTACTGCAACACTGTGGGACTTCTCATCTTTTTTAATACACTGCGGGTGACATCTTGATACCCACCTTCCTTAAAATCTCGACATCTGACGCTGACATCATGCGGCGGCTCGGTCGTCTGCTGCAGGTCTTCGTCTTGTGTCTGAGGTTTGACACATGAGAAAATGCCCCGCAGATGTTTCAGTGCCTTACTCTTCCTATTCTTCTTTTTCTCCTTCTTCTTCTCTGTCACGTCTGTTTCAGTCTGGGCCGGTGTCTGAGGTGACGATGGCCCGTTCGCATCTGTGTGACCGTTGGTTACGACCTGGTCGTCCTCTTTAGGCGACTCGGGGTCCTTTTTCGGCCGTCTCCTCTTTGCATAGGCCATCATTATCCTGAGCTCCACGGTGTCCTCCATGCTCTCTGCGTCTGAGGTAGGTGTGGCGTCGGCCACTGTGCTGCTTTTGAGGTCGTTGTGGTTGGAGATGGGGTCGTGGATTTCTATGTGTCCCTTTGCCATCTTGGTATACTGTTGATCAAATCAAAAAAATCATCACATCAGGATTTAATTATGAACGTGCTCTTACAATCAGCTTCCATAGGTTTGTGTTATTTGCTCTGATGTTTCTTTATTTAAATCTTAGAATAAACAATAAGGATTTTTAGTCGTTATTTAGTTCTTTTTGTGTGTTAACCTTCATGTTGTCCAGAATTAAATTAGCAACTAATTTGACAATTATGAGAAAAATATTCTCCAATTCTCCAGCCTCTTAAATGTGAGGATTTGCAGCTTGTTTTGACTTTTCAAATAATTATAAATGGAATATTTTTGTGTTTTGGTCTGTTGGTTAAGGAAAAAAAGAATCTGAGGATGTTATCTTGGGGTGAGGGAACTTCTGAAGGGTATTTTCTGTAACTTATTTAGACTTTTCTATACTGAGCAAACAGCTGATTAATCAAAAACTAAATCCATACACACATCAATAATTCCTACTTCGTTATATAAACTGTAGATTATGTTTTTTAAACTGCATTACATTTCATTTGACTCATTTTGCTTGTGTTTCTCATAAATTATTATTTTTGCTCTTGCTCTGTGTTCTTAATATTCTACTTATTAACAGTTTTATATTATTATTTTGGTAGTTTTATCTACAAAATGTAAGAAAAGAGTAAAAAAAATGCCATTCACATCTTCCCACAGCCCCAAAGTGAAGTCCTCAAATGACCTGATTGGTCCAAGCTAGATCAATAACCCCAAAAATAGTCAAAATATTGATTGTACAATGATATAAAATAGAGAAAACCAGAAAATCCTGACATTTCAAAAGCTGGAACAAGAGAATATTTGTATTTTATTGCTTGATAAATGACAAAAAAACAAAAAAAAAACATATTTAATACCCCAAGTTATTATATGATCTTATCTTATTAATATTCATGTAAAAATGGTTAGTTCTATGTTCAGTTTAAGTTAACTTGTTATATTTCTCCTTTTCAGTTTCACAGCTTCTTCTTCTTCAGGTGGATGAGTTTGTGTGAAATGAGTCATGTCTTGACATGTACTGTCATGAACCGAGCGCCTCATAACAACCTGTTTATTTTTTTACTAGACAAACACAATACAGAAATAAAATGAAGACTGAGATACTTAACAGTTACATGGACTTTAAAGTAGTTTTAAAGCCGGTTTAGCTGCCACGCAAGGTCAGAAAAGTTTGTATTACGACTGTGAGACCGACACCGGTTCAAAGTACACAACACAAATATGTCAGTGACTTTGCTAAACAACATTAAAGTTCCTGTAGCTGTAACGGTTAGTGTTAAAACCCCATCACAGCTTTAATGACGGTTGGTTTTGTCGTTAACTAGCTTAATTCAAATTTTGGCAGCTTTAGTAACCGTCAAAAAAACTACGAAAAAATAAAACTCGTTTACACGACTTTTTAATGTCTACTTCCTGTGTAAAAATATTTTTGAAACATTAAAAACATGTTTACTTACGGTCCAAATGGTCAAAAAAGAAGAATAACGATGATGAGTGGTTAAGCGGCTACTTTTTCATTTGTTGAACTACTTCCCTGTAACCAACTATTTAACCAGGCGTAGTGGGCGTACGTCATCATGCGTAATGACGCAATCGCAGGTCTCGCAGAAAAGAACCAGAAACGAAAAAATAAAAAGATAAAATGCTGAATCGAAATGTTACCACAACAAGAGTAAAGAGTTAAAGAGATTGTCACTTTAACAAAACCGAAAATACTTTTTTTTTTTTTTTTTATTATTATCAAGTTTTTCAACCTTTTCAGTTTTCAAACTGAAAGTGAAACTGACAGTGACAAAGCAAGTAAAAGTTGTGTTTATTAACTTTATTTTTTCTAAAATAATAAGGTTACTCAAACGTTGTTACAACTGTACAGCCTGGCATGCTTTTGTCATCACCTCAGATTTATATACATGATTTTATTGTCTTCCAATGAACATTTTAAAGTCCACAAAAGTGCAAAGTCACAAAGAAAAAAGAGCAAATTTCGACAGAAACATCCAGAATGTCTCTGTGTTGGTGAAAGGCAGAAAACTAAACCTGCTGTTGTTTTGAATGAGCAGTCAGGAAGAGGAAACAGGGATGGTGGTGATAAGAATATGAAGTGACGTTTTCTTCCAGACAAAAACATTTCTGTCCAATTTCTGAAACATACATGTTGTGAATAATAAATAGATAAATAAATAATTGTGATAAAAAAAAACAAACAAAAAAATCAACCATGAGACATGGTCAAAAGTATGAGACAGAAAGTCAAATTTATGAGATACAGGGTCAAAATTATGACAAAAAAATCTAAATTATGAGATTGAAAGTTAACATTTTTACTCATCAAGAGCATTTTATTTTTAATCATGACTATTTTTTTTCTTTTACTAGCAGAAACAGGCTTCCATACAACCCTGTAAACTTAAAAAAATATCTAAAATTAGCTATTTTCTTTCAGTTTCAGTGACTTTTCTCACTTTATCTGGTTTTAAAACAGGTCTGGACTGTTTGACTCTGTTTTTAGACTCATTCTACTGACAACATAAAACCAGTTTAACCTGTTCCAGTAGTTTATAATGTGTAACTGTGGCAGATGAGAAACAATTAAACCAGAAGCTCCATTTAGTCACAGTCCTGGGGCTTTTGATCATGTTGCGAAATCTTGGATTTAGTTTCTGAGGCTTCAGTGAACAACAATGAACTTTTCATTTTGATTTCTGAACCAACGTGAAGACGAGACATTCAGAGAAAACTCAGCTCTGTTCCAATAAATGTGAAAATATGTGTCTGAAAAGTCCAGAGCAGCGGCTGATTGGACCTTGCACTGAGATAAATCCTCCGACCACAGGCATGTGATCCCTGTAGGAAACTCCCAGCTGTGACTCAGGTTGTATATTTACCTTTACAAGCACCAGAGGAATCTCACAGTGGCCTGTGTGTTTTACACAGGAGCCCAGGTGACAGTTCACATCCTCTTTAGGCTGAACATCAAAGGGCAAAGCGATCAGGAAATCGTGAAGCCTTCCTGATATTCTGATTTTAATAATCTAAAAATATCACGAGCACTGAAATATTAAACAAGGAATGTGTGGAAGACTAATAGAGCTGTTTCTAATGGCAGTAGAGTCTCATATCTAACAAGTCACTGCTTGTTGGAGAAATAAAAGCATTTTGATTCTAAGATTACACGATAAAACAAGTCCACACCCTGCAGTACTGAGACAATGATTAACAGAGGTGACCTTTACAGTCTGTGGACACTGGAGACAAATGTTATTTAGAGGACTTTGATATTAAGAGACACAGTGAGTTTTAAGTACTTGATTAGTAAGCTGATGTACAAACCTGTTTAAAACAAAGATAAAGCTAATTTTATCTCTTCAAAACCTTCAAAACACAATGTTAGTTTAAGATGCCAGTTTCCTCTGCTGAACATTGAACCTCAAAATTACTTCTGTCATTTAAAAGAGTCAAATCTATCGATATAACGTGCTCATAACTTTCTGTATAACTAAAGGTGAGTGAAATGCTCATATAGAAGTAACATCCCAACACTGGTGGTTAAAATCCTTGTTTAAGATCATTTTCATAGTTTGAAGAAGCATTAAAGTGTCGAAACTGATTTTAGATTTCTGTGTTGACCTCGAGCCAAGAGTCAAGATAAAATACCAAAAGAATATGATAAAAACTGACACAAAACTATTATTATAATCAGGTAAATGTATCATTCAAATATAATTTTCATACTGAAATGAAGTAACCACAGAGTATTGAAATTAATTTAAAATTTCAGCATCAACTTCCCCGACAGTTAAAACTTAACTCCACTCCTTAAGACTTAACTCCACCCGCCTGGCGCTTCAGGTTCAGTAAAACAAACACTGTTATTTTTAGTTTCAGGATTTATGTGTGGACAAACTCACAGCAGCAAATTCATCTTTAATGAATTCAAAGCTGAATTTAAATTCTTGTGATTGGATGTTTTTGGTGCAGCTTTTTTTTTTGTCAATAACTGATCGTAACCAAAAGTGATGATGACAAACAAGAATGTCAGTGGATGTAAATTAAAAAATAAAAGTTGAATTGGATATGAGTGAAGTATGTTTTTAATGCTAAGTGCTAAATATTTTCAGCCCAGTAGAAGAAGCGTCTGTCAGTCGATCAACCACTTCGGTCCAAACTGAAATTTCTCAACAACTACTGGATGGATTGTCAATAAAAAATTCGGTTCAGACGTTCGTGTTCCCCGGAGGATGAATCATTGTGACTGCGGTGACCTCTCGTGCCGCCAACAGGCTGACACTGGTGGTGAAATATCTCAAAACGTATTGGATTAAACTGCCGTGAAGTTTGGTTCAGACAGAGGAACTGTTTCATTTCTAGTTTGGGGTAAAGTTTTCATAAAGTCTATGTGAAGAAGCTTCGTCTTCATAACGTCAGCTGGCTGCCGGTGAAGAATGATGGCCTCTGTTCAAAAAGGAGAAACAGCTCAGTGACTTTCCCGAGGGGAGTTTCCTCAGCAACCAGGAAATAACATCAGAGGCAACAACTACAGCGTCATATGTTCTTTTAACAGATGAAGAAAATAAAACAACAAACTTCAAGTAATCCCATCATCATCTTCATCATCATCATCATCATCGTCATGTGGCAGGAAAATAAAAGAAATGTACAAAAGCAAAAGAACAAACACAACCTAAGAAGAAACTCAGGTAAAACTCATTTAAAACTATAATAATTTAATAGTTTAAACAACAATAATGCCATTTTTTTTTTTATATTACCAGAAAATAATCCCAAGGATGTAAGAAAATGTCATGCATAACCAACGCTGATGAGAGACACGATTTCATACAAAGTCATGTTCCTACTGAATAGAAAGAGTGATAAGAAGCTTGTGTGTGTGTGTGTGTGTGTGTGTGTGTGTGTGTGTGTGTGTCGGGCCTAGCTTATTACCACAGTCACTTCATAGAAAATGTCGTCACCATTCACAGGTAGTTCAGTTCAAGGATTTTTCATTTACACACATTTTTGAGTCCAGACACTGAGAGGAAGCTCTGAGCGCCGGATGCTGACGGCGGCAGCCATCGTAGAAGTCCTGCATCACAGATATTTATTTAAAAAAAAAAAAGGAAGTTCCTCAACAGGCAGAGCAACACTAACCGTGACGATGTCCCTTTAAAGGAGGCAAAAAAAGTGCGTATGTTTGGACAATATCTAACATTTGATAAGTTTGGCTTCTTCTCATGAAATGAAAAGGTGGTTTATAGGAAAACATACATCACCATCAGCAGTTACACAGCTCTAACCAGGACGAGTTGTCACGTTTATACTCTTACAAGACATTAAATAAGAATACACAATTATAAATACTGAAGAATCAAAGGTTAGGGTTTCACCTTGAAAATGATCCTTAAAAAGGTCCCATCCAGTCTAAAGATCTCTGTCCGTGTGTTTGATTATAGATCAGCTCTAGCTTCTATATTAATACTGTGAAAGTATCAAAGCCTCAGTCCACAGAGAAACGCACACAGCCTGTATTCAGACACTGATCCTTAAAACCAGTGATTTAAAATGATTTATACTATGAATCTTTGCAGCGGCTGAAAACGGGTTTAAAACATGTGCGGTGAAGTTGAAAAGCCAGACTTCTACGATGGCTACGCGTCAAGTCTTTAAAATATTCAAGGTCCCCCACAAATACCTCGGGAAAGCGGTTCCTACGGTGTTTATCAATTTAGTTTACAACAGGTTATATCTAAAGAGAGCTCACAGGGTTGTTTCAGAGTTCAGTCCGTTGACAAACATGCGCACAAAAGAAAAGAAATAAAACCAAAATAACAAGACAATCATAAACCCAACCAGCACTGAAGTAAAATTGCACATTCATTAGTCCTCGGTGCTAAAAGGTCGACTATGTTAAAAACATTAATGTAATGTAAACGATTAATAGAGAAATGCAAAAAGACGTCATCCATTCATATTGCATTGAATATGGCTCAGATTTTTAATTTCTTCTTGGATAAGTGCTGCACACACACACACACACACACACACACACACACACACACACACACACACACACACACACACACACACACACAACACAACACAGTCTGTAGTTACGTACATGCTGCACAGAGCGGAGTGAAGTCTCTTTCTGTTGCAGGTGTACGTGCGTCTCTTTTTAGATTTGATATGGAATGGGACATGTTATCTCTCTCACACACACACACACACACACGCGCACGCACGCACACACACACACACACACACACAAGCTGCATGTGAAAAGCCTTGTCGGGTCAGGAGTACCAGATACACACACAGTTTAAATATTTTTGGGTGTGAAATGAACAGGTGTATTGATTATCGATTATACTTAAATACCCTGGTCTGTTCTCCAAAATCAACCGGCTGCACTTGCTAAAGTTTCTCTAACACCTGTGTGTTTAAGTCTTTCATTATCAGCTGATGGATGATTATTCTCTGGATTAATCGATTCATTGTTTGGTCTAAAAATATGTTTCATATTTACTCAAAGCCAAAGCTGTCGTCTTCATACGTCTTTTGTTTTTGTTTTAGCAACAGTCCAACAACCCAATCCCAGTCCAATTATTCAATATAATTTCTTGACTTTCGGTGGCGTTTTATTGTGATTAATCATGTTCTTGTATGTTATTGTCATTCTTTTATATTGTTTGTGCTCCATACAATGTAATGAAGGTCAGGAGTCAATAAAAAAGCTGTATGAAAACGCAGCGACAGCAAAGTCTTCAGACTCCTCCACCGAACATGGAGGCGCTTTAAAGTCGCCGTTTTCTCTGGTTTACTGGTTTGTGACGGTAGAAAGGGAGAGTCACCACACCAGTGTTGTGTGTATGTGAAGGTATGTTTACTCCACTTTCCTCTGCATAAACAAAGCCTTAACTTCATTGTCCCAAAGACAATCGGAGACTCCACCCTCATAGTTGCCGGGCAGTTGGAAGGTACGTCCCCCTCAGAGCGGGGACTTTCTGAAACCACCTGAGATCCTGATGTTTCCTGTATTTGTTTTGTTTGTTTTGTTTCTTGATGTGGACTTGTGGTTTCAAAAGCAGCTGCTGGAATAATCGGGACTTCTAGTTTGTCATGATATCAGAGCTCTGAGCAGTGACGATGCTGAATGGAACCAGAATGTGATCGTTGCATAAGTTGGCGTTAAGAGATGCAGGTTTACAGCTTCGGTTCCTGAGAGAAACCGAATGACGTGACGGAGCGTTTAGTGACGGTGTGGACTCGGCGTGACACTACATCAGTGCAATGTCTTTGGCACACAGGTTTTATGGGGTAAACACATAAACCCAAATATTTCTATTACTATTACTATCAGTTCTGAAGTGAGCATTTATGTTATTTGTATATTTAAATGCATAATCAACACACGGTCGACCACTGTGGAAGTCTGACTGACCCCCACGATTCATGAGCAAAATAAATCCCTTCAGCAAGTGAACTGTCGACCTGCTCAAAGTGCACCCGCATCCTGAGCCGCTAATGGTCCTACAATCGATCACTCAGTCAATCAATCAGCACAACCAATAAATAGAATATGAATAAATAAATACAAATAAATAGCTGAGCATTAAAATCTCCACTGCAGTGCTGCTGCGAGCTGAAGCAGTTCGTCGCTGCTCCGGTTCGTCTGTCGAGACGCCGGAGTCAGAGCCAGACTCTGTTCATTCTTTCAACGCTTTTCTCTCAGGGTCCAGAGAGACTGATAGATCGTGTGTGTGTGTGTGTGTGTGTGTGTGTGTGTGTGTGTGTGTGTGTGTGTGTGTATGTGTGTGCGCCTCAGACTGCCGTCTCCAAGTCTTCCTGGGTGGTAGAAGACGTGTTCTGTTGGGCGCTCAGGTAGGTGGCGAGCTCCGAGTCTCCCTCCGCTTGGTCCGCCGGTGTCTTCCCCTGGTGGACACACACGTATTTAATTGATTAGTCCAACCAACAGTCCACAACCCAAACACAGAAAACATTCAGTTCAAAACATAAAAGAAAAACATCTTTGTCACTTTTGCTTGAAAATTGACCCACAAATTGTCGAGGATTAATTTCCTCCCTGTCAAACGATCAATTAATAGACAGTTTCAGCTGTAAAGTCGGGCCTGTCATTAATATACATACAACTACAAACTGAACTAGAATCACCGTCTCGTGACTGTATCCCTCCGCCAACCAGACAAGATGCAGGAAATGTGGTCACAGCCTCAACTTCCTGAGTTACAGCAACGAATCTCATTAGAAAATTAGTCATAATAGTCATAATTAGTGTATGAATGTTTGAGTTAGGGCCAAAACATTGTGTTGTGTGAGTTCACGGCGATCTTGACCTTTGACCTCCAAAATCTAATCAGTTCATTTTTTGAGTCCAAATGGATATTTGTGCCAAATTTGAAGGGATTCCCTCGAGGAGATCCCTGAGGTATGACTTTGACCTTTGACCATCAAAATAAAATCACTTCCTCTTTAAGTCCGAGTGTATGTTTGTGCCGAGTGTGAAGAAACTCCCTCCAGGCATATGAGACAGATACAGTCCAGTCTGATATTATTATTTAAATGAATAATAATTTAAATTCATTTAAATTAATAAAAATTACATTATTCATATATTTTATTCTCCCTGCAACTTTAAAAATCCTGTTTCACGCCAATAGATGAGGTTTGAACCTGTGTACAAAATAAAACAGAGACAGAGATGCAGCCTCCTGGATGCTGGTGGACCATTTTCTCTGTAAGTCATTTACATGTCACAGTGGTTTCTCGCATGACTCAGCAGGACAAATGGATGTTTACAGTGTGTGTGTGTGTGTGTGTGTGTGTGTGTGTGTGTGTGTGTGTGTAATGTAAATATGTGAAAGTGTGATTTTACCTGGAAGTTGGTCTTCTCAAGAGACGCCCCGGCCTCGACCAGCAGCCGACACACTGCATGCTGCTTCTCACAGGCTGCTTTGTGCAAGGCAGTGTCGCCTCTACACGCACACACACACACACACGCACGCACACACACACACACACACACACACACACACACACACACACACACACACACACACACACACACACACACACACACACACACACACACACACACACACAGGTGTGATCAGATAAGCTTTGTCAATCACTGAACCGTCGACCGCACTGACGTAAAAAGGAAGCTGACAGCAAGAGTGAAACACCACATGGTAAGCTTCTGAGGTTTTTGTTGTTGTTTCGTCGACATTACACTATTATTAAAAAAACAAACAATGTACATACATGTAAGTTTTCCCACACAGAACTACGACTGATTTAAAAGCAGCCGACATACTTCTCTCTGTCTGTCAAATCCAGAAGCACTTTGGAGCCTGAAGATGGAGAAAGAGAAGAAGAAGAAAACATTTATTTTATTAGATTTTATTTTATTATTTTAATATATTATATTATCTATTTTATAGCACATTTATTCATCTTAGGACATAATGATTGTTTATTTGTTTTATTGTGTAAATAAAATTTAAAGGTGCATAATGTAGGATCTTTATATAAACACATTTAAACATAATAATTAATAGCCATTTAATGTATTGACACACTGTGGTGAGCTCTACACAGTGGTCTTCGGCGGCGGCGGCGGAAGAAGCCACAGGAAACACAGCTGGTTCGTCAGACAGTGTTTTTCTGTTGGTGGTTTTCCTGCGGCTGTTTTAAATGTTGCAGAGAGAAGTGGAGCAAGAAGAAGCAGCTGAAACGTAACCAGCTTCACTCTGCTCTGATGTTTGCAGCATGAAATGAAATCGAAGTTTGTGTTTTTATTGACAGACTCCTTTATTAAAAACAACGTCCAGTTTGTTTGGCTGCACTGTAAACAGATACACCAGCTGCTCCTCCGCTGAGTTTGCTGAAATATCAAACTGCAATCGCTGTCACCACCAGTAAACACAGGTTTCAACACTTCAACCATGGCTGACCTTTTAAAGAGTTAAACTTTTCTATTGAAAATCAACACTCACTTCCTGTTTTGTGCAAATCTTGAAAGACGAGATTCGGGATGCTGCTGGGGGTTATTTATTTAACATGCTACATACGGCACCTTTAAAATAATTCCACACGTTTTCACACGTGCACATCATGCACACTCTCACCCTGCTGCACGATGTAGCTGACCAGGTCCGAGTGTCCGTTCTGGGCGGATATATGCAACACCGAACAACCTCCAGAGTCTCGAACCAACAAGCTGACGCCTCGACGCACGCACTCCGACAGCTGGAGGGATGGACAGAGAAAAGAAGGTGAACTGAAGAAACATCCACTGAGAGGCGGATTAGGATTTACAAGTAATTAAAGTGATGTTCTTTGTTTTGTTAAAGGTGACAGGGTAACTGCGTCAGACTCGGGTCAGGTCCGCCTGCTGGGTTCGGGTCGGGCTTTAAAGGTCCCATTTTGTCTCTATTGATTATAGATCAGCTCTAGGTTCTATATTAATACTGTGAAAGTATCAAAGCCTCAGTCCACAGAGAAATGCACACAGCCTGTATTCAGAAACTGAGCCTTAAAACCAGCCGTCAGGACTTCTGGAACTTTGTGATGTCACAACCTCCCTCAGCCATGCCCCAAGCCCCGCCCACCTGGACCCACCATCCAAACCTTGAAGGATTTGGTTCCTCTGAGTGTTTTTACCTGAAATCTGCTATATTTTTTATTGGATCACTCAGAAAACATTCAGCCAATCAGAAGAGTGTAGGCTCAGAGCCTCCTCTCTTCTGATTGGCTCACAGACCTGTTGTTACTAGAGCTGCAGAGAGAAGCCTGAGAGAGGAGATGTAAAACTACACTGAGATGGTTTTTGGTTCTTAAAACCACAAATATATATTTTTATTGATCGACACTTCAAAATAAAACGCCGGAGAATGTGACATATGAGACGTTTAAATGTAAAATTTTAAGAGCGATTGCAGGAATTATCACACTGTAACGTGAAATGTGAAGTCCCACAGTTCTCCGCAGTACAAACCTTTAAGACACTGAGCGTTTAGGGATGTAACGAACTGACTTCGTGCAACTACCTGCTGTTTTTTAATGAGATTATGACGGAGATAAACAGTCTGCCACATCAAACGACCCGAAGACCGATTAACTGAGCCAGTGGAACGCAGCAGACACAAACTGGTCAGACTGGTTTTGATCACACATTCCTCGACAGTGTGTGTGTGTGTGTGTGTGTGTGTGTGTGTGTGTGTGTGTGTGTGTGTGTTTGTGTTTGTGTCTGAGTGTGACTGAAATTTACCATAGACAGATCTCCAGAACTGGCAGCTGTCAACAAAGCTGTGGACGCACAGAGGACAGAAAAATCAGCATGTTAGGTGAGGTGTGTGTGTGTGTGTGTGTGTGTGTGTGTGTGTGTGTGTGTG
The DNA here is from genome assembly GCF_021018895.1 of Seriola aureovittata. Classification (NCBI taxonomy): domain Eukaryota; kingdom Metazoa; phylum Chordata; class Actinopteri; order Carangiformes; family Carangidae; genus Seriola; species Seriola aureovittata. The sequence goes on along the minus strand of NC_079385.1, from coordinate 18,317,480 downwards.
TGAAGTGAAGCATTGTTTTCAAGATTACAGAGAGACAATAAAAACAATTAAGTGCTTTCCCTCCGGTTTTGTGCAGGGACACTTTAACTTTCAGTTTCATTTTCTCATAAACCCACCGGCTGCCTGTGATTCACTCAGTCCGATTAAGGCTGATGTTACTTCCTTGTTTCTTTGGCCCTTGACACGTCGACTTGACCTCAATAGCACAACTAAAAATACTTCATGCAAACTAACATACCTGTCTCTGTTTTGCCTCCTGTTTACCTGTAGTACCGGCATTTGTGTTTGCATGTTGGAACATGTTGGTGATGATGAGGAAGCACAGCTTCATTAAGCCGGAGAGTACCAGGAATAACAACAGACTCGCTGTTGACACGAGACAAATGTAAACATGCCACGTCTCACACCCTCTCGCTGCTCCGTGACCAGTTTCTGGGGAACTTCAGAGGACGTTTTCTTATAAACTTTCAAAACCCCCATTAGCTGCCAACATCTGCAAAACCCTCAGGGGGATGAGACTGTATTCCAGGGGAAGACCATTCAACTGGAGGCTGAAACAGCTGCCTTTCATTAGGCCTGTCTAATCACTTGTCACTACTGTAACTGTATAAATGCAACTTACTCCCCAAGGAAATAATGTTTTAGTTTCCAGAGTGATGATAACACGTCCTAAATCACGACTGCAAACCAGTTTGTTTCTTTTAAACAGGAACGTGTTTGTGTCGTACCTTGTTCCTCAGGTGTCAGTGGAGCGCTGCAAACACAAAAGAGGGAATTCAAATGTGATTGACTTCTGTAGATAAAACTTTTATCATTTTTGTTTTTCTGCGTTTCTTTTTTCTGTGTCACTTATTACAGGAAACTGAATACTTTGGTGGTTTGAGACAAAACGTCTCAGGCTGCAGAAAAATCATAATGGACATTTTTCACCATTTTCTGACATGATATAAACCAAACAGTTAATCGATTAATGGAGACATTAATCAGCAGATTAGTCCACGATGAAAATACTATAAATATGTGTCATAATTCACATTTTGCAGCTCCTGATAGAAGATACCTGCCACAACAGTGCATGTTCATCATATTTCATTTTAGGGAAGTTACTGTGTTTTCTATTATTGATTGAAACTGTTTAGTTTCTAAAATGTCAGACAATAATGAAAAATGTGCATCATGAGTTTCAGCTCAAAACAAAGAAAAGTTGTTCAATTTACAATCAAATAAAAGAGAGAAAAAGTAGAAAATCTTCACATCTGATAAATGAATGAAGGATTAAGTGTGTGTGCGCTGACGTACCCGGCTGTAGGTTCCACCACCAGATCAGGCATCCCCGTGGACGACCCCTGGCTCACCACAGGTCCCTCGTGGTCCAGGATGAAAACCTCGTCCTGGCAAATCTCCGTCACAAAGTGGAGGTGCTCCTACGAAAACATGTGTGTGTGTGTGTGTGTGTGTGTGTGTGTGTACGAATTTAAATATAAGAACTGACACTAGTAAATAAAATCATTAACGTTGGGCAGAGAAACGTTTCAGTCAAAAATCAAACATGGATCCATATTTTAACCTTTTCAGCACCAAAACAGAATGAAGGCGTGTTTACCTGAGCCTTGTCGATGCGATAGAAGCGATCAGCTGATGTGGCTGCAGAGCAGAGACATGTGTGTCAACAGCATGAACCAAACTGACCTGTAGGATCTCACTGTTTGTGTCCAGGACAATCTCATTTATCTAGTTTTACTTCTTACTGAAGAATTTTATTCTAAAGTGATTTTGTGACTATGTTAAGAAGAGGGAAGTTATTATAATTGTGAGTAAAGGTGGATGTAGCAGGTGAACAGAGGAACCCACTGAGTACAAAGAACAGATGTAGTTTAAAAATGATCTAAACATCTGCCTTTGAGTTCATCTCTATCGCCTTTCTGTCAACATCTGTCAGTGTTTACGTCAACTCACAGTCCAAGAAGCTCCAGTTGGGAGACAGTCTACTGGATGAGCTGGTCCTGGGGACACCTCTGGTCTCATCCTGGGGACAAAGAGACAGACAATGTCTTTATCATCCTTTCACTGGACTTTTACTTAAACTATGGGCAAAAAAAGGTTCACAGAGGAAAGAGAAATTAAAAGAAAAGAGGGAAGAATTATTTTTATTATTATTATCTTTGAGCGTTTCAACAATTAATAACAAGACAGAGACAATCAGGACAAGAGGACAGTGTGAAGTGTCATTTAAATTAGTGGTAGACTGATTGATTGTTTAATTGTATATTAGTTTATATTTCACACGTTCCAGTGTTGAAGAAGAGGATCTTAACTCGACATGGGTGTCAGTCTGTAAAACCTACAGTTCGTTTATTGTATGTAGCTTCTGTTTGTGGGTAACTTCCTCAACTGGCTCAGATTTAAAGCATCGTAAAAAGTCGGACTTGTATGATAATAAAAACTGATAATAACCCAAACTGTTCCCTGCAGAAAGACACCCAAAAGTCATATACCTGATAGTGCACTCTGTGGCCAGTAGATGGCGCCTGGTGTAAGTCCTAGCAAGCACAGCAGACAGGTTTCAAGGTTAACAAACAGCCAAAGCATTGAACAGTAAAAACAACTTCCACAGATGTCAACTCGGTGTTAGTGAACGTTTCCCCCGACGTGAGACACACAGCTAAACAACGGCTCTGCTCTCCCCTCTACACATGACCGAGAGCGCCGCATGCATCATGAAATAATGATGAAGAGGAGGAAGGAAAGAAAGAAAAGAGGGAGAAGAGAATTAAAAAGCTATAATTGTTAATGATGATGATGATGATGATGATGAAGATAAAGGAGAAAACTCGCCTCTTGTAATCTGTCAATATAGAGTCGGCACGTCTCCAGGTCACAGTCTCCTCTTACAACCACAATGCCAACTGGGATGGCTGCAACACACACACACACACACACACACACACACACACACACACACACACACACACACACACACATGCACGCACGCGCACACACACACACGCACACACACTTTAGACACTAGTACATGAATAAAGTTAAACCTGCAATAACTGATTTCGGCCTCTAGAGGGCAGCACAAACAAGCAGTGAACATAGTTTCACAGATTAACTCGATGTGTTGAACTCATTTCCGTGACATTAGCTTTCATCTGGAGAGGTGTCTGTGTCCACCTGATGAATACCAGTCCAATATTTACTCTTTTTTACTTTTCACCAGCTGAGGGAAATATCTGGCTCTTTAGTCTCTAAATACTCCACCACACGTCTGTCTGTGATTTGGTTCTGGAAAATTAGCTTTGTTTTCCCTGAAAACATCTGCCTGCTGCAGCTGGAAACAACACAGTGATCCAAAACAGTTCAGCTGTGGCTCTAAAAACCAAAACAGGGAGCTAAAGATGTTAATGCTGCAGAGTCGGGTGATAATCATCTACAGGTTCATCACTTTTATTCGTGGCTCTGGCCTCCCTGTACGTTTTAGACTTGACTTTAAGATCCTGCTGCTGACTTTTAAAGCTCCTCTCTCCGTGTTTTACATCTGACCTCTTGTGAAGCAGCTCGTAGCCTGAGATCCTCGGGCAGAGGTCTGTTAGTTGCTCCTGAGGCTAAAACCCAGAGGTGACAGAGGTTTCACTGTCAGAGCCTCGAAACTCTGGAATGAACCGTCTGAGGAAATCAGGTCGGAAGAATCACTGACCTTTTTTAAATCTCTTCTTAAAGCAAAATTTTCCAGATTTTACAACTTTTTATTCTTTTTATTTGATTGATTTTCACTGATTGGTTTCACTTCCTTTGGTCTATTTGCACCAACACTAATTCTCTTTAGTTGAATGTGATTGCTTGTTTTAATTAACCTGCATGTTTCATTTTGGTGCCTTGTGTAAAACACTTTATAACGTGGGTTTAGAAAAGTGCTCTATAGACAAACATTATTATTATTACTTACATAAACATATATGATGGAGTAGCTTTACGTATTTCAGTTTCAGAGAACACACACACACACACACACACACACACACACTGAGGCTTACAGATATCTCGCAGCCGCTCTTTGTCGTACTGCAGTCGGTCGTACTCCTGGAGGCTGATCCGGTTCACTCGCAGACGCAGACGATCTGGGACTGCGTGAGGACTAGAAGAAAAGAAAAAAACAACACACACACACACACACACGCAATTCAGACATGTCCAAACATCCAGTGATAAGGACGCACACGCACAGTATGCATACGTGCACACACAGACACGCACAGACGCACACGTCACAAACCGAGTCTGAGCTTTTGCAACATGATCACATTTAATTCCTCAATCGCTCTCGTTTTATTTCACTTTCATTTACAGCTGAGAAGTTGTTGTTTTTTTTTTTTATCTGAGCTTTAGTTTAAAAATCGAATATATTTCTGATAACTGGAGGTTGTTAAAAACAGTAACCATCCCTCCAGGAGCTTAAAGAAGAAGATAAAGAGCTCTGCCGTCCTCCTGCGACACACCCCTGATTCTGCGTTTGAGTTTGAGGTGGGTCAACATTGTAAAGTCAATGTTTGTGGGCGGCGTTGCCTTCAGTGAGGATGGAGGTTGATGAGAGACAACAAAAACATGGTGGGCGATAAACAACGGCACAATGAGAAAACACTGTTGGTCACAAAGTCACTGTCGGCAAAAATCACCCCCCCCTCTTCGCCGACCCAGCCTCAAAAACCTTACCCGCAAAGGAGCAAAATAAAGTGCTGTAGCGTTAACGTGGTGTTTATTGTTCTGACGCAAAAATATGAAAATGGCTTTTCTGAAGGAGTCAGAGCCGAGGACCGGCGCAGGCGTAAATACAGAGCAGAGCTCAGGGGCGAGTTAAAGTTAAAGGGACTACAGTTGGAAATACAATTAAACAAGAAGCAAGAAGCACAGTGAGAGGTAGAAAGGCTTCAACATGCTGCCATACAGACACACACACACACACACACACACACACACACACACACACACACACACAGACACAGACACAGACACACAGACACAGACACACACACACACACACACACATACTCTCTCTCTCTGCTTATTACTTACAAACACAACAAAAACATTTAACACAAAACGACTCAACTAGGGCTCAACCAGTATGAGTTTCTGAAGACGACACTGACACAAATTTGTTTAGACTGATGCTGAAAAGAAAAAACAAATGTTGAAATTAAATTAATTAATTAATCAATTAATTAATTTGGGGTATTATAATATAGAAATTATACATTGGATATAATTTGTGATAAATGGGTCATTTGTGACGTAGAAAATAAAAGTGGGAAGTTCAAATTTCAAATTAAAAGGCACCTTGTGGAGTTTACATTCAGTTTTACTCATCATTACATGCTGGATGTGTTTCCTTCCCCGTTAAATGAATGGCATGTATCAATAATTATCGATACGGATCAATAATTAAACATCCATCCATCAAAAACACCGACTGGTTTCAATATCATCAGTATAATCAAATCAGATATTGGTCGAACCATGAGACAGCACGACACCGACTCATTCATTCACATGTACACACACACACACACACACACACACACACACACACACACACACACACACACACACACACACACACACACACACACACAGTGACAGAGGGCTGAGGTACTTACACAGAGAAGGAGTCGGGGGGAGCAGAGAGGCGGCGCAGATCAGCTGCACACACCTTCTGAATACTACGGCCGCACACGCACGCACGCACGCATGCGCACACACACACACACACACACACACACACACACACACACACACACACAGAGGAGAGGAGGAATGTATGGCAGAGAGGAGGAGACAAGGAGATGAGATAGGAGAGAAAATAAGGAGGAGAAAAGAGAAGAGCAAGAGAGGAGGAGACAAGGAAATGAAGAAAGGAGAAGAGGAATAAAGGTTGAAGGGAGACAAGAGAAGAGGGGAGGAGAGGAGAAAGAGGCAAAAGGAGAGAGAGAAGGAGGCAGGAGAGGATGAGGGAGGAGAGGAGAGGAGAAAGGGAGAAGAGGAGGGGAGGAAAAGCAACAAGGACAGGAAAGGAGAGAACAGATTAGGAGGAGAGGGACAGAAGAGGAAGAGAAGAGGGGAGATATGGAAAGGAGAGAGGAGATTAGAGGGAAAGGAGACAAGGAGGAGACAAGTAGAAGAAAAGAGAAGAGGAAAGGAGGTAAGGAGAGAGGAGACAAAGAAAAGAAAGGATGGGAAATAAGAGGAGAGGAGAGGGAGACAAAGGAAAGGAGGAGAGGAGAGGGAGACAAAGGAAAGGAGGAGAGGAGAGGAGACAAGAGTAGAAGCAAACAAAGAAGGTAAACAAATGTAAACAAAATAACAAATAATCAGAAACATCAGATGTATTGAAGGAAAGAAGAAGTGAGAATGAAAGGAGACGAGACAAAAAGAGGAAGAGGAGGAGGAGGAGGAGGGACAGACGAGAGAAGCCCAGAGGTGAGTGGACAAACAGAGACAGCACAGCAGAGACACTGGTTACTGCAGCTACAGCTCATTACTCTCTACTGCTCGTCCTCTCTCATGCACACGACGGCTGCAGCTTGTAGACTTTACCACAGTTGGAAATAGACCCACATTTATACACAGAGATAAACATGAAGAAGTATTAGTGTCTACAAAGATGGAGGAGTGTTAGTGGGAACACAGTTTCAGATATAAACAGTGTTTTTAGAGAGAAGGCGACCGCAGGACCGCGCCGCTGTTGTATCCCTCCGCCATTTAAGCTAGTTTCACATTACGTCCCTGTTTATCCAGAGTCATATAAAATAATTGTTGTGTGAAGTCTTGAGTAATGGCTAAAAAGTCTGAGGTCACCGTGACCTTAACCTTTGACCTTTAGCCAGCAAATTCTACTCAGTTCGTCCTTGAGTCCAAGTGAACGTTTGTGCCAAATTTGAAGAAATTCCCTCAAGGCATTACGGAGATACTGCGTTCACAAGGCCAAAACCGTGTTATGTGAGGTCACTGTGACCTTGAACTTTGACCTTTGACCCCCAAAATCTAATCAATTCATCCTTTAGTCCTAGTGAATGCTTGTGCCAAATCTGAAGAAGTTCCGTCGAGGTGTTACTGAGATATCGTGTCCACGAGAACGGGACGGACAACCTGAAAACAATATGGCCTCCGGCTCTGATTGTCGCCGGCGCGGAGGAACAACGATCGATACACATCTCCTCGTGTTTGCCCTCTGAGGAGCTAAAATCACACAGTGTTACATGTCAGTGTGTCACTGGAGATACCCATGATGCATCTGTTTTGATTAATCTGAGTGGACAACGTTACACGTCCCTCCTTCGATTGTGGTTTTGGCGCCGACGAGGAACACTGAGAGGAGTGAATGTCATCTCCCACTAAACAGATTGTATGACTCAGAGCAAAACCCGGGCTTTTACAACACTGCTGGCCTAGATCCTGTGTGTGTGTGTGTGTGTGTGTGTGTGTGTGTGTGTGTGTGTGTGTGTGTGTGTGTGTGTGTGTGTGTGTGTAAATGACTCACTCGTTGAGCAGGGGCACAGAGGTGCGTCTCTTGCTCTTCTGGACCATGTTGGCCTGATTTCGCAGGGAGATGCGGAGAGTGGATGGAGCCAGTCGACACGGCTCACCATCCACCTACGCACACACACACACACGCACGCACACACACGCACACACACACACACGCACGCACACACACACACACACACACACACGGATCACTGTTATAAAAGACAAAGCAGTAATTGAACAGATCGTGTGATGTGGCAGGTTTTGGTGTCAGCTGATTGTATCTGACGGGGAGATGAGTGGTCAGGATACAGGCTGATATCAATGCCAATAAGATACCAATACAAGTATGGATGTCAGTGATTAATCAATGAATTGTTGGTAATAATTTAGTAGCTTAAAAATATCAGGGGCAAGTTGCAAAAACACCTTAAGTTAAGAGTTTCCTTAAGTAAACTCCCTCAGTTAAGGAGAAATTCAACCTAAAAACTTCAGGTGTTTTGTGCAACTGGCACCTGAACCTTTAGATCCCTAATTTAGCCTGATTTTGGTGCGAACAAATGTCAGGTCAGAGGTTTTATTTTGGAAAAAGAAGACTGTGTTAATGATTAACTGACGTGGATGATAATAGATTTAGAAATTGATTAATCTGTATTCTATTACTCCTGGTTCTACGCTCATGTTCTTCCGCTGCTCTTGTTTCTATAGATATAATCAGTTTATGCTGTTGTGGAAAGTTGTGGTAGTTTCAGAGGCTGGTTGTGATGCTGGTGAGTGTGTGTGCTCACCTGAACAGGTACAGTCTTGAAGGTAGTTAACACAACCTCCCTGCACTGGTGAAGTCTCTCTCCGTGACCGCCGACCTGTAGCGCCGCCTGGTGGACGAGAGAGGGAGGTTTACAACCGTGTTCCTCTCTGCTGTTTCTCATGTCAACTGCATTTATTTTCATCCCTTTCTGATTAACCCCACGTTTCTCTCACCAGCGAGGCCATGGTGAAGCCGATAACCTCGATGCAGCCGTCGTCGTGACGCTGGGGTTCAAAGTCCCGGTGGTCGCCTGTGTTTCCCCACGGCATGGTGCCAGCACAGTACCTGCACACACAAACAAAATGTCAGAATCATCTTCCTCTCATGACGATGGAGACTTCTGCCTGACCGCAGGTGCTGAGTGCGTTCTCGTTATTTTAACAGAGAGATGTTGTAACTGCAGGCTGGTGTGGGAGGATTTGAGTCAGAGAACAAAACAGAGTGAGACCTCCTGTCCCTGCCTGAAGGAGCTAATAAAGAACTTAAAGGAAGTTTATTAGTCCAGTGTTCATCAGAGAGCTGAGTGTCTCATGAAACAAGTGAATAATTCAAATTATGTGGAATCCTTGGGCATCAAAATGAATCACTGAAACATGCTGCAACAGATGATACTGATACTGATGATAACAGGCAGCCAGACATGCAGCATAATGGCAAAAACTTCACATTATAATCTAATGAAATTAGTCACTTTCCAAATTGTGTGACTCACGTCTTTGCTATATAAAATGGACTTTATGTCTTTTACTGATTCTAACTTCCAGATAGATTCCAGTAATAAGACAGAGAAGAAGAAGCCGCCGTGTGTTCACCTACCTGGGAATGTTTAGAAACACAATGCACTGGAATTTCAGCTCCTGGATCTTGGGGGTTAGATCTGTACCGTCGCACTGAGGAAGAGGGAGACAGTTAAAAAGTGCATTCATCTATTGACAACAACTGATTTACGCTCTCACATCCTTCACTTGCTTTTTTACCTGCAGCTTCAAGCTTCACTCTCAGTTCTCAGTTTTAGATTTCTCACTTTCAAAGTTCTCACCCCCACTCTTAAACCTGTCTTGATGTGGGAGGTGGAAAGTAATTAAGACACGGGAGCTGTCACTTCAGACCGGCCCAGAACTGTATCTCTGGGTCTGTTTGTGTGTAATATAATATTTTTATCAAGGGACGTTCACCAAGGAGGAACCTTGGAGCCAATCAGACACAAGTATTTACCCTATATTTACCATATTGTTAATTCTTTATGAATATTGTTGAGAGCCTTTAATCATATGAATTTTTAGAAAAATACATTTGTGTGTAAAATCTTTAAAATACAATATTATATTATTATTTTTATATTATAGCATTCTTATATTTTATGATTATATTTTATGTTTACCTTTATAATCTACTTCCTATTCTCTTTTCTTTGCTGAGGGAGCAACTGTAACCTGACCTGATTTCCCCCTGGGATCAATAAAGTGTTCTGATTCTGAGAGTTAAAAAAAATAAAATAAAATAAAATAAAATATGAAAAGCTTTATAGCTTTTAAGAGTAAAATTAAGTCCCGTGTTTGAACAGGTTTCAGATGAAGCAGGTGAATTAATGAAGTGCTAAAACTGCAGTTCCTCTAATGGCCACTTGAGGCTCCAACAGTGAGTCAATCCCCATAGACTCCCATGTTAAAATGTTTTACAGCAGAAATAAACATGTTTACAGCCTGGTACTAAAACTGTTTTGGTCTCTCGAGCTAATTTCTCTTCTATTTTTAATTAAGGCTTAAATTTATGAATAATTGAGGGCGTGGCCTCTTTGAGTGACAGGTGGGTGAACGTATGTTTGCACTGAAGTCTCAGCTCCACACATGCCCCTCCTCTTTGCCCACTTTTGGATTAGCTGGGAGTTAGGGGCAGAGTCAGGCACTGCCAAGATGGCGACTGCGGAGCAGCTCACTCTGAGCCTCAAAACCTCTCTTCAGAAACCTGTGGGTGACGTCACGGAGGCTACGTCCATCTTTATTTACAGTCTGTGGGTTGGTCAACACATTTTCTGGATATGCATTAAGCTACAAAATTTGTAATTAGCACGTTCACTAGTTGCTTGTTAGCAAATAAAGTTATTTCATGTTTATCATGGAGGTCAGAGGTCAGGGTCAGTGACAGAGCAGCGGCGCTGACAGGGTTTCAGTGACTTGCTGAAGGACACTTGAGCGAGGCGGATGTAAAAGGAGCGGCTGAAGGACGGTGTTTTTTAATCACCCGGCCGACCTGCTGCCCAGACATGTCGACATGGAAAACGATACGGACTCAGAGAGAGAGAGAGTGTGTGTTAACACTCACCACCACTCTGACGTGCTTGGACAAATCCCTGGAGCTTCTCTGGAGGAAATCTGAGAACGCAGCCTGCACGCGCACACACAAACACACACACACACACACACACACACACACACACACACACACACACACAGAATGGGGCCCAATCAAACAAAATTACAGTTCATTACATTTCCCTCATTAAAAAGAGATAACTCAGCTACATGCTTCCTCTCCAACTCCTGCCCATCATTTCTCCCTTCCACTTCACATCCTTCACAGAATCTGCAGCTTCCAAAAAAAAAACAAAACAAAACTACATTTAACATTTGTTGAAGCTCTAAATTTGGATCATACCAGTTCAACAACCCCATGACTAACAAGCTGGAGAAACACTGAATTTCTAATTGAGCGCTGCTAATCAGAAATTCAACAAACTACACCAGAACAAGAGCAGAGTAAAAGGTCAAAATGAATTATTGAAAACCATGACGTCTGAATGTTCACTGAAGCACATGGGACACAGATCTACTTGCATTTGCTGACACTGTTCATTATTCATCTAAAAAGCAAGATAACGCCACTTCCAACTAGACTTAGGACCATAAACACGACTTTTAATGGTTTTACTATGTAAAAACAGTCATCGTGCTTCATCTTCACATCCTCTCTCTCTCTCTTGCAGTTTCTCTATTTTCCTTTCATCTGCACTTCCTGTGCTTGATTTTTATGTCTTCCAGCTCCTCCATCTCTCATCCCCCTAACTCTCCTTCTCCGCTATTTCCTTTCAGCCATCTTTCTTGCAACAAACTTCACACGTGTGAGGAAAGTTTAGGCTTCATGAGACTCTGTCTGTGTGTGTGTGTGTGTGTGTGTGTGTGTGTGTGTGTGTGTGTGTGTGTGTGTGTGTGTGTGTGTGTGTGTGTGTGTGTGTGTGTGTGTGTGTAACAAGTCAAGTGGGACACTCACTCCTGCATAGAACATCTTGTTGCGGAAGCGACTGTTGAACTTTTCTGGGTTGGCCTCTGGAAACAGAGAATCACAGACACAGAGAGAAGGAAGGAGAATACATTAGATGCGCTGCGATGATAGTGGAATAAAAAATGAAAAAATACAACAACAAAAAAATAAATAAAACACAGAGGGAGGCGTTAAGTAATGGGGTGAGAAAAATCTGACTCATTTGTGCACGCATGAATGTGCATGTTTGTATCTGAGTGTTTGGTTTTTTATCATGCTCATCTCTCCTCTACAACAGTGGAGTGCGGAGCATTAACAGCAGAGAGAGAAAGACTTAATGGAATATAAATAGAGTTAATACACAGTGAAACAACATTAAAATAGCTTTCGCCGACCTCTGGACTCGTGGAACTCCAGGGTGACGTGAGCGTCGAAGCCCAGGCTGAAGTAGTTGTTGAACACATTCAGCGGCAGCTGAGGACGCAGGAAAGAACATGAAGTGAGTGCATTAGAATAAAAGTTATACAAGGACAGATCGTATCCTGGTTGAGCCCCCTCATGTCTTGTCACCCAGTGATTCTCATCCATCTCGTCCCAACACAACACTTTTTCTTAGGAATGTACAAACTGAGTGAAATGACTCTGCAGTATCTGAGCGGCAGCCATGATGAGAGCTGGTCCAGTTCTCTAAATGATAAGGAAAGGAGCTTCAACGCTTCCTATCTCATCTCCTTTAGCAGAGGAAACACTGGACCTTCCTTTATGATAGTCAATAACATCGCAATTATTCCCACCATATTAAATATTTCTCATAATATTGATTGATATGCCGATTTTCTTTTTTTTGGTCTTTCTGCTGAGTCATTTCCCCGCTTTGCTTACTGCACATTTTACCTTCTCACGTGACAAATAAAACTCTCAACTGCTGTTCAGTGGCAGAATCACTTATAACTGAATCAAACAATACAATAATATCATATAAAAAAATTACATAGATAGATATTAAAACCTTTTAATATAACACAGAGGAACCGGTGTCTCACCTTCTGTGTCCCCTCCTCTGGCTGAACTGCACTTTTCTCTACTAGAAGGTTCCACCTGTCGAGCTGCACCACTGACCCGTCCTCTACGTGACACAACACCTTGGACACCGGCTCGTCTGTGTAACCCTGCAGAGACACACACAAACACAGACAGAGACATAGAGTATGTATTATTATATATACTTATATATTTATATATATATATAAACATAGTATATAGTACATCTCTACCCTTCCTCCTCTTCCCTCCATCACATTTTTGTTTTCTCCCTTTAGAGGTCAGGAAGTCAGTGACTGCACCAAGTGACACACACACACACACACACACACACACACACACACACACACACACGCACACACGCACGCAGCAAGTCACAAGGACATTCACACTCACACAGAGAGGGGTGGGGAGGAGGTCGGGCAGATGCAGTGGTTGGTAACAGAAGCGAGTCACAAGGAGATGAGGAAGGAGGAAAAGGAAAAGGTAAGAAAACAGGAGGAGGGAAATGAAAAGGAAAAAATAAGGAAGGAAAAGGAGTCAGTGGGAAGAGGGGGAAGGAAAGGGAAAAGGGAGGAAAGCAAATGAATGGAAAGGAAATAAAAAGAGCGAAAGATGAAAGAAAGAAAAAGATTTAAATAGAAAAGAAAATGTAATGGGGGCATCAACAACAAACTCAAGGGAAGAAGGGGAGAAAGGTAAGGAGTCTTCCTTATAGGGAAGGACAGAGAAAAGGGAAGGGGGGTGGAAAAATTAAAAGAAAAGGAAAAGACAGGAAAGGAAAGGAAAAAGGAAAAGAAAAAGGAAAGCTAAAGAGCAACAGAGACAAAGTGGATTAAAAAAATCCTGCAGTTCGAAATACCCGGTGAAACAGAGGACAGAAGGGACGCACTAATTAAACTAATTACACTAATTACACACGTGGTAGATATGCATTTTCACTCGGCCTCATCTTTGTTCAAAGCATCTTCATCTCTCTGCATCAGGAAGTTTCCTACACTGCTCTGCTGGAGATGCCAAAGTCATTCACTTGCCCTTGGTTCATCGTCCGTCACGGTGCAGGCAGACTGCACATGAGACGATGAGCGTCATCACAGCTTTGTTTTCACTCACATAAATGAATTGTTGTCATGTGGAGATTCAGCAGATGAAGAAATAACTTGTTAATTTAAATCTTTTCTTTAAGATTAAATTAAGCCAGTTAGTGTAACGGATGAACATAACATGTTTTTAAAGAGATTGCGAAATAATTCTTCGTAAATTCACGAGAAAATGTTTGATATTATCAGGAAACTAAAATGAAATAAAAATGAAACACCACTTGAGGTTTTTTCAGACTTTTGACCAACAGTGGCGAGATGTGTGATGTATTATCATCACTACAAACCCACATAACTGGGCTAAAGAAAAGCCTAATGGAAGGATGTGGGTGCTCGTAAAAGGTCTCTTCTTCTCTGTTGCAGTACAGTTATGCAATGTGTGTGTGTGTGTGTGTGTGTGTGTGTGTGTGTGTGTGTGTGTCAGGGGGCAGGTTGTTGATGCTTCAGCACTTCGCCTCATCTTAGTAAGAAACCTGCAGCTGCATCCTCCTTCCTGAAGAGGAATGGTGAATTATATATATATTTTAAATTCAACTTCAGGCCACTTCAGCAACTTAGTGTTACGCCTCCGTAAAGTTGGAGGACGTAACAACAGATGGATTAAAAAGAAAGTGAGAGAGAAACAAAAAAAACAATCACAATCGAAGGTGGATCGAAGATGGTCTCAATTACTGGATCCTACATTTCCCATAATTCAACAGGATAACATACTCCATTAGAAACTCCATCCACACCTCCAGTGTTTTAGTGGTAGCAACTAAATTAATGAACATTAACATTAATGGAGCCTAATTAATTCACAACCTGAAAATGAGCAGCAGCAGATATTGATTAAATACTGATTATTGATTGATATTGATTGTTCTGAAATAACAGCTGGAACATACTGACTTTTGCTCCAGATTTTTCACAAACTCTTTGATCTTAATAACAGACCCTCTGAGTTTAATGAGCTCAAAATATTGATCTGATGCATAAAGAGTTGAAGTGGGACTCTGCCGTGTTTAACGAGCCGCGATCAGCTGATCACAGTTCACTAGCGGGACAGATTGACGAGTCTCTTTAATCACAAACCATCTTTGGCAGAGTTGAGTCAGCTGCTCTTAGAGAGCACATGAACCAACAGATTGAAGTTTCACTGGAATTGTTACAGAATGAACATTAATTAGCTGCAGCTGATAGAATCTACCACCGCTGACGTCGTTCGCTCTGACTGGAGAGAGGGACGGTCAGCGCCAACTATAAATGAGAGGCTGCTTACGTTACCTTCATGTTTCCAACAATGCTCTTTGCTAATAAAAAATAAGAGAGGGGGATTTTGCCAAACATTTCCCTGCTCAACACCGATCCAACATGACCTCAGCTGGGGTGGAGCTCCCTATTTAAAGGAGCTATTTGTAAGTTTTGCAATTGCTACATAGCTAACGTTAGCATTAACAGCTGTTTATCTACCAGTCTAGAAGAAACATTGCGAGTTCAGCATCAAAATCACTCCTTTACTCACCAACAGCTGTCTCCAGAGGTGGAAAGCAACACCAGCGTTAAGTCCCTGTCGCTTCTCTTCTTCTACTGAAGTTAGCATGCTAACCAGCTAGCCTCGTCCCTTTCTGATAGCGAGTAACTTTAGACGAAGACAAACAAATCGCCGCCGCCCGCTCCCATCAAGAAACCACGTTTGGCGGAAGAGAAAACGTATTAACAACTCCTTTAAATTTATGGATTTCTAAACAATTTGCAACTTATTCTTTTGTTGTATATAATTAAACCTGCCCTGAATAAAACAAAACAACTACTGAAACTAATACTTGTGTTTCATTCCAACAAAGCCACTGCAGTGCTCAACAACAACTGTGTCATCTTTCTTTGACGTGTTGTGTTTTGACGGGGTCAGACAGCGGTTAAATGTCAGGATGATACACAGGAAGTGAAGCGCTCACACTCTTCCTGGAGGGTGAGTTTCTGTAGCTCAGAGAGATAAATACTGGATTTATTTTAACTGCATATTAATATTGGTCCATATTTAACACATTCACTTATATATTTATTTACACATTCTTATTAGACTTTTTCATTTAGATACTGTGCGAATATTATTTTTCATATATACTTTATATATATCACTTTTTATTGCTGTTTTATATTCTAAGTGCTTCATTTTTTTAAAATTATATTATAATATAATTTTCCAGCTGCAATCAGCCCATGGAGATAATTGCTCTTTGATCTGACTTATTTTAATGTGGGTAAATAATCCGACCTCAGAGTCATTAAACAGACAAAACAGACACTTGTGGATGAATGAATACAGGGAGGAGAGGCTGCCACATCCTGTCGCTCTCTGTCAACTCTGAGCCACAAGTCAAGGCTAGGAACTCACCCCGCCCCAGTTGAGCGTCCTGGCGAGGTCATTTCCTGTTCCCAGAGGAAGAACAGCGACCGGGGGCTGGGGGTTCATCTGCAGCTCGTCTAGAGTAGACAAGATCCACCCCACCTACACACAGACATGTGATTTATCAGTAGAAGCACAAACAACAACCAAAAAGAAGATTTTTATATTTTAGTTTTTGTATTTTTTTAAATATTTTTGTCATCTTCATGTCAAATATACATTCACTGTGTGGTGGAAAAATCCACTAAAGCATCAGCCAGTGGCACAAATCTAACCCCCAGGAAAAATGAACATTTGCATTAAAGGGATAATCCAAAGATTTGGAAAGATGTGGGAGCCATTTATGGATTTCCTGAAAAAGAGATTTTTATATACGCAACTTTGGACAATTTGTACACCATCAGTAGTTTTCTGTATGTTTTCTACTGTTTACTTGAATAGTTGAATTATTAATCTATTAAATATAAATATGTGTGCTTATCTGCACATATATGCTGAACCTGCTTTTGTTGTTCTTTCAGGTTGCATCCCTGTTTATCCACAAACCATTTGTGTGAAATTTTGTCATAATTACTGTGTTGAGTGATGGCTACAAAGCG
Source organism: Seriola aureovittata (assembly GCF_021018895.1). NCBI lineage: Eukaryota > Metazoa > Chordata > Actinopteri > Carangiformes > Carangidae > Seriola > Seriola aureovittata. The sequence goes on along the minus strand of NC_079385.1, from coordinate 18,300,761 downwards.
TTTTCTGAGGTCACTGTGACCTTGACCTTTGACCTTTGACCGCCAAAGTCTACTCAGTTCGTCCCTGAGTCCAAATGGAAATCTATGCCAAATCTGAAGGGATTCCCTTGAGGAGTTCACAAGGCCAAAATCATGCTGTGAGGTCACGGTGACCTTGACCTTTGACCTTTAGCCACCAAAATCTAATCAGTTCATCCTTGAGTCCTAGTGAATGTTTTAGCCTAATTTGAAGAAGTTCCATCGAGGCGTTACTGAGATATCACGTCCACGATATACGGACAACCTGAAAACGATATTCCTCCGGCTCTGAGTTTATGTAACACAGATAGAAGAGAATAGAGTCTCACCGTGCCGTCCCCTCCGCAGGCCAGGATCCTCAGATTTGGCACTTTACGATACAACTCCAACCTAAAGGATTCACACGCAGCAGAGAGAGAGAGAGAGAGAGAGAGAGAGAGAGAGAGAGAGAGAGAGAGAGAGAGAGAGAGAGAGAGAGAGAGAGAGAGAGAGAGAGAGAGAGAGAGAGAGAGAGAGGGAGAGAGAGAGAGAGAGAGAGAGAGAGAGAGGGAGAGAGAGAGAGAGAGAGAGAGAGAGGCTGGTTGTGGAATAAAAGCAGCTGATTGGTGTCGAGTGGGTGTAATTGGTCCAAGTTTCATGTAAAAGGCTCGGCCCATGGGCAGTGTGTGTTTGAATGAATAAAAGAGGATAATGACTAAAGCTGAACTGAGAAGATTCAGTATTTTCCCCCCGTCAGCAGCGGATTGTGAAATGAAGATTTAAGTAGAAGTTTTTTTATTCTTTACGCTCAAGAAAAACAATAACAAGCCCGACACTTTCCTCCTCTGACGGATACTTACGCCTCTCGCAGTCCGCCCTGTGACAGGTCGAACACCTGCCGCGGGTTCAAGATCCACATGAACATCTGTAACACCTTGGCACCCTGCAGACGGAGACGTGTAGAATAAAAGTTTATCATTAACAAGAAAACAACCTCGAACCCTTTGAGAAGTTCCTTGTTTTTCGCCTGTAATTGTCGTCAGTCATTCAAATCCATCCTGATGTTTTAATGATGATGAAGTTCTTCCGTGAACTCAGATCATCTGATAAAACTCAACCCGTTTGAACCGACATCTTCCTAATTAAATGTTCTGTCACTGGCAACTGGGAGGATTTTAATAACACGTGTAGGCTGTGATAAAAGAGTTTTATGTCATTTTAAATACATCACCTCCACAACATCCTGTTGAGATCCAGGCGGTGGAGGAGTAAATGAATAACAGATCTTCTTTTATTAAAATCTGATACTGTCATGATGCAACATGATGTTATCTCTTTTCGTGACGCAGTTGAATGCAGCGCATAATAAGTATTTGTGGAACTGACAGTAAAGAGTGAATATAAATTACATTTAAATAAAGCTAGCTTGTGTTCGCGGGTCCCGTGTCTTTATTAAAAGATGAAAAGGTTTGCTGACCTGGTTGCCTCCACTCTTGGGGTTGACGAAAACCAAGATGGGCTTCATGAGAGGAGAGGGGAGCGGCTTCAACATGAACGGACGCCATTTAGACTCCTAGGGAGCGAGACAGGAACACACGGAAGAAAATGGAGAACGCACAACGGTTCGGACGGGAAGAAAAAAGGAAATGGAAGAAAAATAAATGAATCTGAACCTTCGACAAAGACTCACGACAAATGTTCTCCGTCATGTTACTTACGTCCAGTCCCTTCTTGCTCGTCCTTCGTTTGAAAGATGTCCGCTTTTTTCTCCTGGCAGAGTTCTTAAGTGAGCTCTGGGGTACACACACACACACACACACACACACACACACACACACACACACACACACACACACACACACACACACACACACACACACACACACACATAGAGACAAAGTTCAGTGGTTAGTTCACTGTCACCGCATCCCTTGTGATGGTAATTAAAAGTGCAATGAAGCATGTGATGTGACTGAGGGATATGCGTGTGTGTGTGTGTGTGTGTGTGTGTGTGTGTGTGTGTGTCTGTGTGTGTGTGTGTGTCTGTGTGTGTGTGTGTCTGTGTTGACAGAGACACAGAGTTACCTCAGACAGATCAGACATGTGTCAGCTCATATCACATCATAACCAGTATCTCTCTCTCTCTCACACACACACAGACACACACACACACACAGACAGACACACAAACACACACACACACACACACACAGACACACACACACACACACACACACACACACACACACACACACACAGACGCACACACACACAGTTTTGACACTGGCTCTCTTTTAGGGTTTTATATTTAGATCCAACGAGTCATTTCACATTAATGTCACCAAATGACAGACAGTGAACTTCATCAACCAGTGGACCGACTGGTGAGTGTGTGTGTGTGTGTGTGTGTGTGTGTGTGTGTGTGTGTGTGTGTGTGCGTGTGTGTGTGAATGTGTGTGTACACCTGTGGTTTCCTGACTTTGATGATCCAGGACGGTGGGACTATGACTCCGGCGTGGGCCCCCAGTGAACACGGCTCCTCGATCTGGTGCAGCATGAAACACGTCACCTTGTTGTGGAACTGCAACAACAACAAAACCTCGTTACCGTTTTCCTCTTTATTGATCATGTGATCAAAGACACCTGAGCCACACCTGTAAACTCCGTCTTTTAAAGGCTCATTTCACCCAAATGACCTCAATTAAAGAAAAGAAAGAAAGTAGTTTTGGTTTTATTTGGTTTGTTTCTTCGGGGACTCGTTCTTCATTAGAAAGAAGTTGATGATGCTCTTTATATAAATCATGCAGGTGTATGTAAGTGAAAGTTTCAGTTTTATTTTGTTTTTTATTTTTTCAGAAATATATGATGGAAAACGTCCACATGCACATGTTCATAGGAATAATTCAGAAAATAGCTCCAATAAAAACTGAGAATCCACATCATTTTATTCAATGTTTTAGCAAAGTGTAAAATAATGTGAATAATGTTCAGAGCTACAGTGTAATAAAGTTTATTTCAATAAAGGAGAACAAATATGATCTGAGAGGTGTTTGTACAAAAAGCTAAAAAAGGGATTAAAAAGAGACGTGTTTCTATAGTTGGGGTTAAATTATGGAACAATGCTGATTTCAGTTTTACAATGTGTAATTCGGTTTTCATAAGAATGATCTGTAAAGCCGTTTTTAAAAAAATAATGTGTAATATCCTTTTGGTTCTTATAAGAAATGGTTTATAGAAATATTTCTGAGGGTTGAAGTGTGAATGAAGTGATAACTGATAAGAATGTAGACAGGCAGATAGAAGCATTAACTTTCAATACATAGACAGTTGACTATGTTTTCTTCTTTAGTTTTTTCCATATATATTGTTTATATTTACTGTATTACGTGTGATGACTGAATAAAAAGTTAAAAATAATTTAAAAATCATCCAAAGTTTTGTATTTAAGACAAACCGACCCTTTAAAGTTTCAGAAACTGTGATTATTAATATAATTTCTATCAACAAACAGCTCCAGAATAACATTTATTATTAACTCTGGTGCTTTGCTTTAGTGCCGTTCTCCATCCTCCGGCTGCCGCCCTCAGACGGATGATTTATTTACTCAAGGTTTGTTTCTTTTCATTTATTCAAAGAATTTTTAGGGATGTTTATATGCGAATGGAGAATCAGCAGCAGAGAGGTGATGAGACATTTCTACACTCTTCATCAGTGTGTGTGTGTTTTAAATGAGACGCGTGGATGTGGAAATAACATTAACAACAAATAATAATACTGGTTCGTTTTAGGTTTATGTTCGTTTCTTTTTTTAAATGTCTGAAAAATGAGGCATTTTTAAAGCAGAAAAATAAGTAAAGCATGAAAATGTCAAAAGAATTTTGACTTTAGCAAATGAGAAAGAAGAAAATTGCAAATATATAAACTTCATTATTATAGCGCCACCTATCGCACAATTAGTGTAGTTTTTTTAGACGCATGATGAGACACAGATTCTTACGCATATATTCAATATGTCTGTCATATATTTACACTAAAATGTTCCTGATAATGATGTGTTCATTTTGCCATAATTTAATCCTGTAAATACCAGTTTTACTCTGCAGTGATTATTACAGAGGACGAGATACTTACAGCCTGTTTACACCAGGAACAGCTGATGGCGATGATTTCTTTACTGTGGAAGAACTTCTGTTGGAAACTCTGCAGAAACAAACAGAGATACCCCGAGGTCGTCTGTAGGAACACTAATAACTGAACAACATAACAGCGTGTGTGTGTGTCTGTGTGTGTGTGTGTGTGTGTGTGTGTGTGTGTGTGTGTGTGTGCGCGTTTACCTTTCCACACTGTCTACATTTGCCTTCTTGTCGTCGTCTGTGGACCCAGTGATGTCTCAGTATGTTCTGCTGCCAGAGAGAGAAACGCTGACGTCGTCTTTCTCTCACGGTGTAAATGTGATACACAATCATTCACATCTATACAGTCACACACATATTTACACAACCACCCCCAACACACACACACACACACACACACACACACACACACTTACATCTCTGAGGCATCGGGATCCTCCCTCTCTGAAGGTTGGCTTACACCGGAAGTTAATCTGAACAGAGAGACAAAAAATAAAGAAATAAACACTGAATTTTGGGACAAAACACCAAATAATATTAATACCAGGAACAGAATATGTAAAAACAATAAATAGGTATATAATATAGATTAAATAATAAGATAAAATAACATACAGTTATAATGTAGATAAAATACGTATCAGAGATTACCAAAGGCTAAGACAAAGAAAAGTGAATATTTACCAACTGCCACACATAAATAATCATTTACACTCATGTAATCCTAATAAAATGTTCCCACAGTGAAAAAAGTGCTGCAGACAAAAAACTCACTGTGCTTAAATTCAATCAATGCGAGTTAATTAGGACATAATTATTGACATAATTAGGACATGGCGACATTTAAAGGACATTTACATAATGAACATAATGTCTATATTTAATCAAAGTATAAAATTAACACTGAGTGCATCTCAATCATTAGGCCAAACAGTGTCAAATGAGACACAACTTCTGTCAAAATGTGTGTGTGTGTGTGTGTGTGTGTGTGTGTGTGTGTGTGTGTGTGTGTGTGTGTGTGTACCTTCTCTAGTTGCTCTATGCAGCCGGTGTGAACAACGATCTTACAGGCTGCGCATTTCCTCCTGGGGGCCGACTTCTTAAAGGAGAAAACAGACACAAACACAGAGGGCGGTGAGAGACATGAAATACACCAAAAACACACACACACACACACACACACACACACACACACACACACGCCCAAACATTTCACTTCTCTTCTCACTGAGTTGAAAAGCGCTCAGTGACATTTTACAGTTTCAGTTATTTTTTCTTCACCAAACGCGAGTCAAGGTGAAAAAAAAAATGTTGTCGCCTCTGAAAGCAACACACCGACCTGCTGAGGCTGATGGGAATGTTTTTGCAGGTATTTAGTCATGAAACAAAGTATTGGACAAATAAAGATTAATTCAAAGTTGTTACTTAAGAGGACATGAATGTCTGTGCAAAACTCTGTGGCAGTACATCCTGTACATGTCGTTATTTCACAGGAAGAGGGAACATTTTTAAGAAAAGATAAGATAAGAAAAGATAAGTTGGTTGTTGAGCTGTCATGTTCTCCAGGACCAGCTAAAAGCAAACATATTATTTCTGCTAATGAAAACGACAAGTATAAATCAGGGGTTGAAGACAGAGTTGAACTGATGGCTCGGAGATGCCTCGGTCATTTATCACACACTGTAACTGGCAATAAAAAATAATAGGCAAAACACTCAAGATGCCAAAGTGCTGTTTGCCCTCAATAAATAATATTTCCCAGCTGCCCTTGCTCTTCTTACAACAGCCCAACTACTCATTAAGTGTAATAATGTGGCAGCTGATATCGGAGCGGTCACTGGGTTCGCTCTTCACCGTCACAGTGAGCAGCTCTTAATGGCGCAGAAAGAAAACAGCAAACAAACACACACATTTTGAACAACAAATACATCAGACTGAGGAAGATCTTCCTTAAAGTCTGAGTTACGGGTTTTCTCCGTATCTCAGTGTCATACTTAAGAAATGACTTAAAGTCAGTAAAGACCTTAGTGACCAAACTAAGGGGAAAAACTTAAAGTACCTGTTTATTACCAGCAGCATGTCTGAGTTTATGTTGAGTGATGAAGAGGACGAACATCTCAACAAGAGTTCTCCACCATGGGAAGAGCTAATGCCGGCAAACAAACGGTCTCCATGGAAACTGTAGAATTCTACAGCTGTAAACTCTCTTTCACTGCTGCAAACGCCTCAACAAAGAGAAAGCTTTTAAAGAGATTCTGTGAAACAAGCTTAAGTAACTCCCTTCAACTTACTTCAACTTTTTAAGTGTAAGAAAACTGAAGCCCCAGTGGTTTTGTTGTTTGGCTCACTTCTTTACTTCCTCCAAACCCTTTTCAAAGTCGGCACAACAGCAGTGAGTGTGGACAGAGTGTCACAAAGTGGATTCACTGACCTCGCCTTTCCAAACTCATCAGAAACTCATCCAGTTCACGTTTACATGAAAAAGTGAAATTAGACTGAAACAAAACAGAAACAAAAGAAAAGATAAAATAAAAAACACATAACCTCCTAATCGGGACATACAACACTGAGCGCCTGTTTTCATTCCTTGACTTGTGCCAGGTGAGGGAAAGGAGGCAGGTGAGGCAGAATCCTGAATCTCTTCCAATCACATTCTTCTACAACCGATCACTTTCTCTTCTGGCTCACTCTCTCCGTTTCAGACGAGTTCTCCTCCTCAGAGTTTTAACCAGACGTCTCTGTTGGACTCAGTGTTTGTTCTCATGTATTCACCGAAGGTATATTGTACATTATTTGGAGGCAGGCCGGTTTCCCCTCCGTTTTTATTTGGGTTTGTTTCTCTCATAGTTTCAACATTTGATTTGAATCACAGAGATAATGTTGCTCTGTCAAAACTCTGTCATAACTGTCGTATCATTCACTTATTCCTCTTTTCTTTTCTTTTCTTTTTTTACCTACTGACACTTTAGTCTTTTGCCTCCGTCCCCGTTGAACCGCAGCAAGGACTTATAAACACATGTGACAGGCGGCGTTTCCTACAGTGCAGCTGCAGCCTTCGCGCTGCCAGGTTTCTTCCTCGATGACTAAGATTAAATCATCCGTATCCAGCTGAGAACAGGTAGGAATGTGCTTATTCATGTCGACCGTGACTTGTGGAAGCAACCTCAGATTCCAGCGAGGTCAGGCCTCCCTTTTAAGAAGGCACAACGCATCACCACGCTAATGGAACATTTATCTAATTAAATTCACAACAGAGAGAGAGAGAGAGAGAGAGAGAGAGAGAGAGATTATGGTGCATTTCTTTCTGCTGCAGCTCCGTCTTACTGGCAGCAGCCTCGCCGCGTTCTTTTACGCTCAGTGTAATTGCTCGATGGAAATGTACAGATATGTCATTATGTTATTGTCAGAATTAAAGGTTACTTCTCAGGCGGAGGAGTGAGGTCGGAGAAAAAGGTCTAAATCTGATTTTTCTTTTTTTTTTTTTAACGTGGCTCTGCGTGTTCGTGGTTAATTCACTGACTCTGTTTTCCGGGTAATTTCTTCTTCTGCTGCTGCTTTGTAGACATGGTTCATCTGAATGAGTGCGAGGCATCCTGTTTAAAATAACGCTAAATTACCAGAGGGGACAAAACACTCAGACCACCTGCTCTGTCCATGAGCCAGGATTTGTTCTGGTCGTGATACATGAAAGATAAAGCCGAGCATATTTCATGCATTTCATTTATTTTCAAATTCAAAAATAAAAGATTATATGTTTAATTTAATCCAACGTTAACTCTTCACATGCAGCGCTAAATTAAGATTAAACAGCATACGTTCTCTGTCTTCCCACTATGTTTTGATGAAGTCTGAAGCCGTTCAAGGATCTGGTCTGATATGATGATACAGTTTGATTATGTAGCTGTTAAATTTACCAGCTGTTAGATTCGTAAACAAACAGCTGGTTCAGTCAATCAATATATGAATGTATGTAACACTATGATAAAATATGAGTTTCAAAACGTCAAATCGCACCACAACATACATTCACTCTACACGTCACAAAAAAAACCACTAGAGCTTTGATAATTGTTTCATTATTATTATCATTACAATTATTACTAAGAAGAAATTACCAACTATTTGATGATTCCAGGTTCAAATGTGAGAATTCATCACTTTCCTTTCGTCTAAGATTATAGTATTTTGGAGTTTTGGACAAAACAAGATATTTAATAATGTCACCTTGTCTTCTTCTTACTGTTTGTTTTTTTTATATTTTGTTAACCAAATAATTAACTGACTGACACTAAAACACAACTACACATATATTCAGAATTCACAAATAAAGGTTCACTGTATTAACCCCTGGTAATCTGATCTCTCCTGTCACATAGGTTTTATGTCTGTTATCAGTTTTTATGCTGTTGTAGGAGCTAAATAATCAAATAAAATCCTATTATTAATTATTATTATTATTATTACAGGAAAATTGTAAAACATGATAAGAATAAAAATCTTTGGTGTTTGTATCCCTCTTCCACTCAGACTAGTTTCAGGTTACATCCCTGTTTATCGAGAGTCATATCAAATATTAGCCATGTTGTAGTGAAGTCTTGAGTAATGGCTAAAAAGTGTTGACCTTTGACCTTTGACCTTTGACCACCAAAATCTAATCACTTCTGAGTCCAATTGGACATTTGTGCCAAATTTTGTAGAAGTTCCATCAAGGCGTTACTGAGATACGGACGGACAACCTGAAAACAATATGGCCTCCAGCTCCGACTGTCGCCGTGTGGAGGAATAAAAAGTCACTTACATGTAAGAATTTGCTGCTTCTCAGTAAACCTCAGAAAACCTCTCACACACACACACACACACACACACACACACACAGGAGCGGTCAGTGTGTACACCACTCACTGCGGTCTTCAGCAGGCAGGTGTCCTCTCCGAGATAACACAGCTCTCCTGAACAACTGGTCTCCATCCACAGGTGATCCCCGTTCACGGCGTTCTCCTGCAGAGACGCAGACGAGAGGGAGAAAGAGGGAAATGATGATGATATAATGACTCACATTATCCTCGTGCGCCTCTCACTCAATATTATTTTCAGTCGCATTAAACTGCGACCATATGCGCATAAACACTCGGCAGTGGAAGCGGTCAACGAGTGTGTGGAGCACATAATTGCCACTGCTGAGTGGGTGGGTAATTTCACGGTGCATGTTAATTTAAGGTGCTAATCAAAACACTACAGGGGCCGTCTCAAGTGCAAACACACACCTACATCACACATATATATGCACATATAAACATTTAGATGTGTATGACTGCGTGCACACGCGTGTGTGTGTGTGTGTGTCGGTAGAAGGATGTCACTCAGTTCACTGCGCAGCTTTCAGAAAGTGTTGTTAGTCGTGTGTTATTATCAGTACACACAGTTTTTATTAAGAGATATTACATATGTGCACTAAAGCTGCACTGACTGATCAATTAATTAATAACTCAATCGACCTGCAGCGATTTTGATAATCGAATACATATTTTTTTTAAAGAAAATAAAAGCCTAAATATTTTACGGTCGAGGTAATTGCTGACTGATTTACTTCGCTACAGAAGTTAAATTATTGAAGAATATGATGAATTCTTGTCTTGAGTAATGGCTAAAGAGTGTTGACCTTTGACCTTTGACCTTTGACCACCAAAATCATGTAGTCCAAGTGAATGTTTGTGCCAAAGTTGAAGAAACTCTCTCGAGGTGTTGCGGAGGTTTTCAGACAACTTGAAAACATGATGCCAAAAACAAAAGACGTGAAACCTGAAAATAAACGATCAGGAAACTTTTGTGTTTTAAATTAATTTGTGTCTTAGTTAGTCGAGTTTCATTTTTCCACCAACGAGCCTCAGTGTTCATAAGAGTAAAGCCTTATGTAATGTAGATGCTCCTAGCCTCCTACGAGTGGGCAGGAGTCACTCGTTAATCTACTGTCGTCTCCAAGAGCGTCGTCACGGCGCTTTTCAGAAACACCTCTTAAGCATAAGATGGATTTTACGGTCATCTTCGCCTTAAGATGCTTTAGGGAAACGAGGCTCTGGACTGTGCGAAGAGGCGCCAAAGCTAATCTTTCTCTCTCTTTCTCTCAGACGTTAAATCATGAGCGAAACTGCCGCTGCTCCAGAAATCAATCAGCGATGTTAAATCATCGTTTGTATATGTTTGCAGTCCTGAGGAAAATATAAAAAGCAGAGTAAAAGGAGCCATAAAGCCTCAGTAAATCAAACACTTAGAGTATGATAATGAGTGATTAAGTAAAATGATTATATGAGTGTGTGTGTGTGTGTGTGTGTGTGTCATGCGGAGCGCTAAAGGCCAGCGATGACGTGGTGGGAGCGTCCCTGCAGTCAGAGCCAGAGGGGAATCTCAGATGTGTCGATTTATCACCTTCCAATTAACAATACAGCACGTTTTATTTACTACTCCTCACTGACGCACCGTTTACTGAGCCCCTGGATGTTCAGTCCGACAGACCAGAACCTTGAAACGAGGAGTTCGCTGACATCTGTGTTACTTCTTGATTAGACGCAGTTTAGCTCCGTTTTCAGAGACTTCGGAGGCTGTGTTTTCTGCCTTGGTTGTTTTCTTTTCTGAGGTGTGTTTTAAGTTGAAAATACTCTCATTATACTAAAGCTGAAACCCTCCCTCTGTCACAGTCATTCTTTTCTTGTTGAATCAGATAAAAATAGCCGCCTGCCTTTCTTCTGTGAAATCCGTTGTAAACAATGTAAAGTTGGCAGGAGTTTTTTTTCTTCCTTTTTTTCCTGCCCGCCCCCGTTTCAGAAACATCATTACAGAGTAAAGTCAGACCCGACAGGATCTTTCCAGTGGAGTTTCTGAAAACAATTTGATGGAATTTGCCAATGTTTGGTTTTAGTTTCATATCAAATCTAGTTATTGATTATTTCTTACATCTAACAAGATCTTACATCTAGATCTTACAAAGTGAAAACAGACCAGAACAGTTCGGTTCAGGTGCAAAGGCCAAGATATTCGTCTTGTTTTCCCATTAATAATTTAATTTTCCCTGCTGCAGTTTCACGTATATGACCACATACGACCGTGGTGGACCAGCGACGGAGACAGACGATGGTTGTAAATAGAACTTTTGGATATTTAGTGACAGAGACGCATTATTTGTGATGATGATTTAGTTTTATCCATGAAAGAGTGATAGAAAGAAAGAGAGACAGAGAGAGAGAGAGAGAGAGAGAAGCGCCAAAGCGAGTTTATACGTGATCATTAACGGTGATTGAAGATGGAGGCGGATGAATTGGTTTAGGAAAGAAACAGCACTGGGTTTCATCTCTTTCTCTGTGATTCCTGTCGACGCACTTTTTCGTTGCTTTGAGCTCTGTTTTTTGTTGAGGGTCAGATTTAACTTGGTCGTGATTTTACCTCCTTTTTGCAAATTTTGAAAAAATGGAGCCAATAGAAACCATTAAAGTAAACAAGAATGTCTTAACTTTCTGAACTGGAGGTGATAAAAAGATTTTAAGATTATTATTTTGTGAAGGAAAAGTCGCTGAGTACAAAAGTTTCTCCCCTTTCCCTTGATTTGACCTTTTTCTGATGAAATGTGGGCGTTCTGCATCATTGCACACGCTTGTGAATAATGCAGGGATTCATTTCTGTCATCACAGACTGCCTGAGATATCAGTTTGGAGAGCTGCGGCTGAAATGGACTAACATAAATTTTGGATGTGTTTGTCAGGTGAAAAAATAAAAAAATAAAAAGTTTTGCTTTGTCTGTTGCTCCAGAACATTCTGCAGAGCGCTTTCCAGATCATCCTGACATTTCCTTAAGCATTGGCCCTTTGTGTCATCTCAAAAACATAAATTGTTTTTGAAATGGCTCTCTTAGCTCTGTGAGGCATTTTCCAAAATGAAATCCATTAAACTCTGCAAAATAGTCACATCCCATAAAGTCCTGACACGTAAAACTTTCTTTCAACGACATTTACTAGTAATGATCAACAACCCAAAGGAAGATTGCTTCTTCTCATTTCCACATGAACATACGGCCGTTCAAACCAGTCTGCTGACAAATCTGTTGGCATGAAAATCCAAATGTCATTGAGTGACTCAGCCGAACAGAATGAGGACAACAGAGACTGTGTGTTTGTGCAGTATGTGAACCGTTATGAGTGTATACATTATGTAGATTTCAGCTCTTTTAAAAGGTCCCGAATCGTCTAAAGGTCTCTGTCCATGTGTTGTTTGATTATAGATCAGCTCTAGCTTCTATATTAACACTGTGAAAGTATCAAAGCCTCAGTCCACAGAGAAATGCACACAGCCTGTATTCAGAAACTGAGCCTTAAAACCAGCCGTCAGCACTTCCTGTAACTTTGTGATGTCACAACAAAGCAGTCACCAAGCCCCGCCCACCTGGACCCACCATCCAAACCTTGCAGGATTTAGTTTCTCTTCTTTACCTGAAATCTGCTGTATCTTTATTTGACCTCTCTGAAAACAGTCAGCCAATCAGAAGAGAGGCTCAGAGCCTCCTCTCTTCTGATTGGCTCATTGACCTGTTGTTACTAGAGCTCCAGAGAGAAGCCTGAGAGAGGAGATGTAAAACTACACTGAGATGGTTTTTGGTTCTTAAACCCACAAATTTACCTTCTTATGGATCAATACTTCAAAATAAAAGACAGGAGAAAAGGAAAGAGTATAGGAGAATCTAAATATTAATAGAAGAAACAAACACAATTATTCATGCACAGTTATATAACATGAGCGTATGTCTGACCGTCCAGTCCACGCAGGTCCGCAGTTCCTTGTTGGGGC